>NW_027330630.1:0-71693 GCF_022965805.1 Primulina eburnea
GGATTATTTTGGATTTGATGTTTGATTGTTCGATGGATTATTTAGCATGGACTTTTGGATTTAGGTCTTGATCTTGGTTTTATTTATGGAATATTTTTGTAGGGGTGTAACCAAGAGTATAGTTGGAGGTGTTCTTTGGTTTGTAAGTGGATTTCATCCTTTTTTGCTCACATGATATTATATGTATTGTGTTTTAAAAAGGTTTCAAAGTGTATTCCCTTCCATTGATCCATTGTTATTATTGATTTCATTGATTATCTATTGGAGGCATTGATGTCTCACAATTGTTAAAAAGGGAATACAAGAGATATTATGAATTTCGAAACGACGGCCTTAACTGCTATTGAGAATTAAATGTTTTATTGGATTGATTAATCATAGCCATAGTCATTGCATGCATTAGATGATCATCGACCTAGGCTTTTACCCCTCACAGTTATCGATTTTATACGATGGGATATTGGAACCACATCACAGATACTATTGATATCAATCCAACCATAGAAAAGAAGAAACCATCTTTTGGCTATCTATTGCCATTGCTATTGCTACAGTTATTGCTACGTTTATTCATGTTTCAGAGTCGATGGTATTTATGATTTAAAAGCCTGTTGTTTTACAGTGTATACTATGTATCATTGCTATTAAGAGTTCCACTTGCTGAGTATTATTCTCATTTCAGTTATTTTCATGTGATCAGATAAAGCTCACGGACCGTGACGTTGACTTGTGGATGGGGGTCTATGCATACAGAATTGGAGGATGATATTTGTGTACCATTTTTGTAACAGTCCCACTAATGATATTTTGGTATTTTGTTAGTCATTGGAATGATCATGTTTGTTATTTTTGTACACCTTTTATAAATGTATGTTTAAACTCCTTCCCATGTTGAAAGAAATTTTAAATTCCGCGTGTATTTAATTGTATCGGGTCCAGGGTTTCACAACAGACAATAGTCCTAGGCATGCCATGCAACTAACGATTTCTCTAAAGAACATTCGCAATGTTTGAAGCATCATCGTTTTATGACAAGCTATAATGGCCATCAAGAAAATCTACCACACAACCAAAATAGAATCTCTCCCTCTCTTCTTGTCCTAGGAACCCCAAATAAAGTCCATGAAATGTCAATCCAAGTTCTTTTTAAGAATAGCAGCAAAAGTGTTCCCAAAGTTTCTTTTGACAACTTCAGTTTGTCCATCCGTTGAGGATGACAAGTATATAAAATAACAATTTTTGTGCCATGTTTTAGCCATAAAGTCTTTCCAAAAGTACCTCAGAATTTAAAATACTCGCGACCTAGAACAATAGTCCTGGCATGCCATGCAACCTAACGTTTCCTCTAAAGAACAATTCGCAATGTTTGAAGCATCATCGGTTTTATGACAAGCTATAAAATGTGCCATCATAGAAAATCTATCCACAACAACCAAAATAGAATCTCCTCCCCGTCTTATCCTAGGCAACCCCAAATAAGTCCATAGAAATGTCAATCCAAGTTCTTTTTAGAATAGCACGCAAAAGTGTTCCCAAAGTTCTATGGACAACTTCAGTTTGGTCCATCCGTTCGAGGATGAAACGTAGTTAAAACAAACAATTTTGTGCCAAGTTTAGCCCATAAAGTCTTCCCAAAAGTAACTCAAGAATTGTAACATCGCGACCAGAAACAATAGTCCTAGGAATGCCTTGCAAACCTAACGACTTCTCTAAAGAACAAATCCCCAGTTTGAAGCATCATCGGTTTTATGACAAGCTATAAAATGTGCCTCTTGAGAATCTATCCACAACAACCAAAATAGAATCCCACCCTTCTTAGTCCTAGGCAACCAAAATAAAAGTCCATGAAATTCAATCCAAGTTCTTTTAAAGAATAGCCGCAAAAGTGTTCCCAAAGTTCTATTGACAACTTCAGTTTGTCCATCCGTTGAGGATGACAGTTAGAAAAACAAACATTTTGTGCAGTTTAGCCCATAAAGTCTTCCCAAAGTAACACAGATTTAACATCGCGACCAAAGAAACAATAGTCCTAGGCATGCCACTGCAACCTAACGACTTCTCTAAAGACAAATCCGCAATGGTTGAAGCATCATCGATTTTATGACAAGCTATAAAATGTGCCATCTTAGAGAATCTATCCACAACAACAAAAATAGAATCCCATCCCCTTCTTAGTCCTAGGCAACCCCAAAATAAAGTCCATAGAAATGTCAATCCAAGTTCTTTTTAAGAATAGCACGCAAAAGTGTTCCCAAAGTTCTATTGATAACTTCAGTTTGTCCATTCCGTTTGAGGATGACAAGTAGTAGAAAACAACAATTTTGTGCCAAGTTTAGCCCATAAAGTCTTCCAAAAGTAACTCAAGAATTTAACATCGCGACCAGAAACAATAGTCCTAGGCATGCCATGCAACCTAACGACTTCTCTAAAGAACAAATCCGCAATGTTTGAAGCATCATCGGTTTTATGACAAGCTATAAAATGTGCCATCTTAGAGAATCTATCCACAACAACAAAAATAGAATCCTCCCCTTCTTAGTCCTAGGCAACCCCAAAATAAAGTCCATAGAAATGTCAATCCAAGTTCTTTTAAAGAATAGCACGCAAAAGTGTTCCCAAAGTTCTATTGACAACTTCAGTTTGTCCATTCCGTTTGAGGATGACAAGTAGTAGAAAACAACAATTTTGTGCCAAGTTTAGCCCATAAAGTCTTCCAAAAGTAACTCAAGAATTTAACATCGCGACCAGAAACAATAGTCCTAGGCATGCCATGCAACCTAACGACTTCTCTAAAGAACAAATCCGCAATGTTTGAAGCATCATCGGTTTTATGACAAGCTATAAAATGTGCCATCTTAGAGAATCTATCCACAACAACAAAAATAGAATCCCTCCCCTTCTTAGTCCTAGGCAACCCCAAAATAAAGTCCATAGAAATGTCAATCAAAGTTCTTTTTAAGAATAGCACGCAAAAGTGTTCCCAAAGTTCTATTGACAACTTCAGTTTGTCCATCCGTTTGAGGATGACAAGTAGTAGAAAACAACAATTTTGTGCCAAGTTTAGCCCATAAAGTCTTCCAAAAGTAACTCAAGAATTTAACATCGCGACCAGAAACAATAGTCCTAGGCATGCCATGCAACCTAACGACTTCTCTAAAGAACAAATCCGCCATGTTTGAAGCATCATCGGTTTTATGACAAGCTATAAAATGTGCCATCTTAGAGAATCTATCCACAACAACAAAATAGAATCCCTCCCCTTCTTAGTCCTAGGCAACCCCAAAATAAAGTCCATAGAAATGTCAATCCAAGTTCTTTTTAAGAATAGCACGCAAAAGTGTTCCCAAAGTTCTATTGACAACTTCAGTTTGTCCATCCGTTTGAGGATGACAAGTAGTAGAAAACAACAATTTTGTGCCAAGTTTAGCCCATAAAGTCTTCCAAAAGTAACTCAAGAATTTAACATCGCGACCAGAAACAATAGTCCTAGGCATGCCATGCAACCTAACGACTTCTCTAAAGAACAAATCCGCAATGTTTGAAGCATCATCGGTTTTATGACAAGCTATAAAATGTGCCATCTTAGAGAATCTATCCACAACAACAAAAATAGAATCCCTCCCCTTCTTAGTCCTAGGCAACCCCAAAATAAAGTCCATAGAAATGTCAATCCAAGTTCTTTTTAAGAATAGCACGCAAAAGTGTTCCCAAAGTTCTATTGACAACTTCAGTTTGTCCATCCGTTTGAGGATGACAAGTAGTAGAAAACAACAATTTTGTGCCAAGTTTAGCCCATAAAGTCTTCCAAAAGTAACTCAAGAATTTAACATCGCGACCAGAAACAATAGTCCTAGGCATGCCATGCAACCTAACGACTTCTCTAAAGAACAAATCCGCAATGTTTGAAGCATCATCGGTTTTATGACAAGCTATAAAATGTGCCATCTTAGAGAATCTATCCACAACAACAAAAATAGAATCCCTCCCCTTCTTAGTCCTAGGCAACCCCAAAATAAAGTCCATAGAAATGTCAATCCAAGTTCTTTTTAAGAATAGCACGCAAAAGTGTTCCCAAAGTTCTATTGACAACTTCAGTTTGTCCATCCGTTTGAGGATGACAAGTAGTAGAAAACAACAATTTTGTGCCAAGTTTAGCCCATAAAGTCTTCCAAAAGTAACTCAAGAATTTAACATCGCGACCAGAAACAATAGTCCTAGGCATGCCATGCAACCTAACGACTTCTCTAAAGAACAAATCCGCAATGTTTGAAGCATCATCGGTTTTATGACAAGCTATAAAATGTGCCATCTTAGAGAATCTATCCACAACAACAAAAATAGAATCCCTCCCCTTCTTAGTCCTAGGCAACCCCAAAATAAAGTCCATAGAAATGTCAATCCAAGTTCTTTTTAAGAATAGCACGCAAAAGTGTTCCCAAAGTTCTATTGACAACTTCAGTTTGTCCATCCGTTTGAGGATGACAAGTAGTAGAAAACAACAATTTTGTGCCAAGTTTAGCCCATAAAGTCTTCCAAAAGTAACTCAAGAATTTAACATCGCGACCAGAAACAATAGTCCTAGGCATGCCATGCAACCTAACGACTTCTCTAAAGAACAAATCCGCAATGTTTGAAGCATCATCGGTTTTATGACAAGCTATAAAATGTGCCATCTTAGAGAATCTATCCACAACAACAAAAATAGAATCCCTCCCCTTCTTAGTCCTAGGCAACCCCAAAATAAAGTCCATAGAAATGTCAATCCAAGTTCTTTTTAAGAATAGCACGCAAAAGTGTTCCCAAAGTTCTATTGACAACTTCAGTTTGTCCATCCGTTTGAGGATGACAAGTAGTAGAAAACAACAATTTTGTGCCAAGTTTAGCCCATAAAGTCTTCCAAAAGTAACTCAAGAATTTAACATCGCGACCAGAAACAATAGTCCTAGGCATGCCATGCAACCTAACGACTTCTCTAAAGAACAAATCCGCAATGTTTGAAGCATCATCGGTTTTATGACAAGCTATAAAATGTGCCATCTTAGAGAATCTATCCACAACAACAAAAATAGAATCCCTCCCCTTCTTAGTCCTAGGCAACCCCAAAATAAAGTCCATAGAAATGTCAATCCAAGTTCTTTTTAAGAATAGCACGCAAAAGTGTTCCCAAAGTTCTATTGACAACTTCAGTTTGTCCATCCGTTTGAGGATGACAAGTAGTAGAAAACAACAATTTTGTGCCAAGTTTAGCCCATAAAGTCTTCCAAAAGTAACTCAAGAATTTAACATCGCGACCAGAAACAATAGTCCTAGGCATGCCATGCAACCTAACGACTTCTCTAAAGAACAAATCCGCAATGTTTGAAGCATCATCGGTTTTATGACAAGCTATAAAATGTGCCATCTTAGAGAATCTATCCACAACAACAAAAATAGAATCCCTCCCCTTCTTAGTCCTAGGCAACCCCAAAATAAAGTCCATAGAAATGTCAATCCAAGTTCTTTTTAAGAATAGCACGCAAAAGTGTTCCCAAAGTTCTATTGACAACTTCAGTTTGTCCATCCGTTTGAGGATGACAAGTAGTAGAAAACAACAATTTTGTGCCAAGTTTAGCCCATAAAGTCTTCCAAAAGTAACTCAAGAATTTAACATCGCGACCAGAAACAATAGTCCTAGGCATGCCATGCAACCTAACGACTTCTCTAAAGAACAAATCCGCAATGTTTGAAGCATCATCGGTTTTATGACAAGCTATAAAATGTGCCATCTTAGAGAATCTATCCACAACAACAAAAATAGAATCCCTCCCTTCTTAGTCCTAGGCAACCCCAAAATAAAGTCCATAGAAATGTCAATCCAAGTTCTTTTTAAGAATAGCACGCAAAAGTGTTCCCAAAGTTCTATTGACAACTTCAGTTTGTCCATCCGTTTGAGGATGACAAGTAGTAGAAAACAACAATTTTGTGCCAAGTTTAGCCCATAAAGTCTTCCAAAAGTAACTCAAGAATTTAACATCGCGACCAGAAACAATAGTCCTAGGCATGCCATGCAACCTAACGACTTCTCTAAAGAACAAATCCGCAATGTTTGAAGCATCATCGGTTTTATGACAAGCTATAAAATGTGCCATCTTAGAGAATCTATCCACAACAACAAAAATAGAATCCCTCCCCTTCTTAGTCCTAGGCAACCCCAAAATAAAGTCCATAGAAATGTCAATCCAAGTTCTTTTTAAGAATAGCACGCAAAAGTGTTCCCAAAGTTCTATTGACAACTTCAGTTTGTCCATCCGTTTGAGGATGACAAGTAGTAGAAAACAACAATTTTGTGCCAAGTTTAGCCCATAAAGTCTTCCAAAAGTAACTCAAGAATTTAACATCGCGACCAGAAACAATAGTCCTAGGCATGCCATGCAACCTAACGACTTCTCTAAAGAACAAATCCGCAATGTTTGAAGCATCATCGGTTTTATGACAAGCTATAAAATGTGCCATCTTAGAGAATCTATCCACAACAACAAAAATAGAATCCCTCCCCTTCTTAGTCCTAGGCAACCCCAAAATAAAGTCCATAGAAATGTCAATCCAAGTTCTTTTTAAGAATAGCACGCAAAAGTGTTTCCCAAAGTTCTGTTGACAACTTCTAGTTGTCCATCCGTTTCCACGCCAAATCCTTAAAACACACCATTCCAACAACAACCAACCATTTGCCACACAGTTAACAGTTTTTTACCGAAAAAAAAAAAACAAAGTCACACCAAATTGTTTTGTGTTGGTTTTGTTGGTTTTGTTGTGCCCCCAAAATGTTGATTTTTAAAAACAAAAAGCCCAAAAAAAATAAAAAAACACAAACACAAAAAAACCAGTTTCCCCTTTTTTCCCCCAAAACAGTGTAAAAAAAAAAACAACAAACAAAACTCCAAGAAATTGTTTTTAAAAAAACCAAAACAATCCTGACCGAAACTTTTTTTTAAATGGGAGAAAAACAAAAAAACAAAAATTTTAAAAAAAAAAAAAAGTGTTTTTTTGTTTTTGTTTTGACGCTTTCCAGCCCCCCCCAAACCCCCCCCCCCCCTTTTAAAACGCCCCACCCCCAATCAAATTGGCCCATTTTTTGGGCCCCAAAACCCTAAACCGAATTTTTCCATTTTCTTTTGATTTTGTTTTTCACTTTTTTTAAAGAAAAAAAAACAACAAAAATGGACAAAAAAAAAACCCAAAAACAAATACAAACAAACAATAAAAACAAATCCTTTTCGCCCCAAAAATTTTTTGATGTTTTGTCTGTGTGATGCTATTTTTTCAAAAAAAAACAAAAACAAAAGAAAGAACCCCAAAAACCAGTTCCCAAAATGTGTTTTTTGTTTTTTTAGGTTTGCAGTGTTTGCTTTGTGATTGAATTTGTTTTTTTTTTATGAAACCACCAGAAACAACAAACACAACATCCACAAACCACCAACAACAAACAACAAAATTTGTTGAAAAAAACAAAATCAACAGGTAGGCCCTTTTAATAAACAAAAAAAATACAAAAATGTGTGGTGGTGTGGCCCATTTTCCCCTTTTTCATCGTTTGGAAAAAAAAAAAATAAAATCTATCCACAACAACAAAAATAGAATCCTCCCCTTCTTAGTCCTAGGCAACCCCAAAATAAAGTCCATAGAAATGTCAATCCAAGTTCTTTTTAAGAATAGCACGCAAAAGTGTTCCCAAAGTTCTATTGACAACTTAAGTTTGTCATATCGTTGCGAGGAGACAAGTAGTAGAAACAACAATTGTGGTGGCAAAGGTTAGGCCCATTAGAGTTTTCCCAAAAGTAAACTCAAGAATTAAACATCGAGACCAGAAAACAATAGTCCTAGGCATGCCCATGCAACCTAATCGACTTCTCTAAAGAACAAATCCGCACATGTTTGAAGCAATCATCGGTTTTACAAGCTATAAAATGTGCCATCTTAGAGTATCTATACACAACAACAATAATAGAATCCCTACCCTTCTTAGTCCGCGAGGCACCCAAAATTAAAGTCCATAGAAATGGTCAATCCAAGTTCTTTTTAGAATAAGCAATACGCAAAAGGTGTTCCAAGAGTTGCTGTTGAGAATTCTTCATTTGGTCCATTACTTTGAGGATGACAAGTAGTAGAAAACACAATTTTGGTGCCAAGTTTAGCCATAAAGGCTTCCAAAAGTAACTCAAGAATTTAACATCGCGACCAGAAACAATTAGTCCTAGGCCTGCCATGCAAACCTAACGACTTCTCTAAAGAACAAATCCGCAATGTTTGAAGCATCATCGGTTTTATGACAAGCTATAAATGTGCCATCTTAGAGAATCTATCCACACAACAAAATAGAATCCCTCCCTTCTTAGTCTAGGAAACCCAAAATAAAGTCCATAGAAATGTCATCCAAGTTCTTTTTAAGAATAGCACGCAAAAGTGTTCCCAAAGTTCTATTGACAACTTCAGTTTGTCCATCCGTTTGAGGATGACAAGTAGTAGAAAACAACAATTTTGTGCCAAGTTTGCCCATAAGTCTTCCAAAAGTAACATCAAGAATTTAACATCGCGACAAGAAACAATAGTCCTAAGCAGCCATGCACCTAACAACTTCTCCTAAAGAACAAATCCGCAATGTTTGAAGCATCATCGGTTTTATGACAAGCTATAAAATGTGCTCATCTTAGAGAATCTATCCACAACAACAAAAATAGAATCCCTCCCTTCTTAGTCCTAGGAAACCCTAAAATAAAGTCCATAGAAATGTCAACCAAGTTCTTTTTAGAATAGCACGCAAAAGTGTTCCCAAAGTTCTATTGATAACTTCAGTTTGTCCATCCGTTTGAGGATGACAAGTAGTAGAAAACAACAATTTTGTGCCAAGTTTAGACCATAAAGTCTTCCAAAAGTAACTCAAGAATTTAACATCGCGAACAGAGTTTAGAGTAGGTGCCCGTCGAGCCAAGTGTTGGCCGAGTGTTCACAATGAAACTCTATGTATAAGCAATCTTTATTTTAATAAATTTGAAATTATTATTTTGGCAAATCTTTATCTGTATACCATGCTACTGCATAGATAAAACCCTTGAATATACAAATAGTAGAAAGAATATGAGATGCTCATATGATGGTATCATGAAACTCATATTTGTAATATGTATATTCTAAACGGTTCCTAGTCGATTCAGCCGCCACTAAGAAGGATATAGGCCGCTCGAGTTAGAGACTAGTATCTGCGATGTGAGTACATGTTTCATTGGTAGGGGACATTGTGATGTCCGAACATGCAGATAGGTGCTACTTGTAGAGTGCACTGAACAACCCTCCATAAAAGGACTTTCCAAGTGGTTCTCACTTATCGAGTGGAAAATGTCCTAGGTTTATGGTTGTACAGAATTAGTCCTTATGACCCGGGACAACATTGAGACTCTATGTGCTAGAATTACACTTTGACTTGTTTACCGACTCTCATGGGTCATCAGGTGGCAAGGTTGGGTGTTCTGTCGAAACACATAGGAGTCGATGCATTGTAGTCGGGGATTCACCGCTTACCTTCGGGTATGGATATCCTATGTGTTATCATGTGTATGTAGATCGAAATCTCTGGCCAGAGTATGGTTGTAATTATGAAAGGTGTTTCATAGATTACACCATCGATGCAACTACGACATGACACATAGTATCGATTCATTGACAACTCTCGATAAACCAATGGTTGTCGAATCGATCGGGATATATGAGTTGAAGGGACCGTACTGTACGCTAACCATAATTGAATGGTTCTTGCAGGCACTATCATGTGATACTAGGGAATCACGTAAGCGATGCTGCTAGGCGTTTAACGTGATTGGTTGGGTACTATCAGACTTGAGTTCTGACGTTCTTACTATCAAGGAGTTGATAAGTAAGAATGGAGCAATTGGGGTATGCTCGAATAAGGACATGTTTAGTCCGAATCACATGGAGATGTGAACCCACGGCTAGTTGTATCAATGAACCATTGAGGGCCACACAAGTACTAGCTTTGTAAAATCCCGATGAGAAGTAAAAATAGTTCAATGTGTTGAACGGCTTATAAAGGAGTTTATAAGCGTAAGGAAAATTAGAAGTATGACTTCTATAAAGGAGAAATAGTTCAATGTGTTGAACGCTTATAATGTGTTTATAAGTGTAAAGAAAATAGAAGTATGACTTCTATGAGAGAAATAGTAAATTTTGATTTATGGAAGTGTTCCTAAATTAAAATTTGGCCAAGTGACTAATGTTTTGAAAATTGTGATTTTCATAAACATTATTATGGACTAAATTAAATTAATTCAAGTGTTGAATTAATTAAACACTAGTGGGCCTAGTAGAGCCCAATAATTAAATTATTCAAGTGTTGGATTAATTAAATAATATTGAGTCTTGTAGAGCTCAATTAAAAATAATTATTTAACTAGTGGGACTTGGGTAAATTCAAGTAATATTTAAATTTGTCTCAAATGTGTTTGAGATAATTAAATTTAGTCCAAAGGTTTTTAATTTGATTAAAAACTATATTATATGCATGCATGGGAGGTGAAGAGTTGGGGAATACTTTGATTAAAATAATGGTTGGCATGCAACTTTTTGTAATCAACTTTTTGCAAACCCCAAGACTAGATCTCTCCTCCCTCATTACAACAGTCATGTTGTCCGAAATTCCTACACCATTCTCTCCAATTTTTCTTCTCCATTTTGTGTTCTTCAAATTGTTGAAGAATACACACACTTTTCTTTGAAAATCCTCTTAGTTTTCTAGTGCAAATTAAGAGGGGATTTACCTAGTTAGGTGGTGGGCCTTGATTTTGAAGGAAAGATTCAAGTTTGGAGGAGGAGCTTGTAGATTCTTCTCATGCCATTCAAGAGCTAAGGTGTTTACACCTTAGGTTGGAGCCATAAAATCAATCCTTGTGATTGATAGGTAATTTTCTCAACACCCTATGCTTGAAGTTGAGATTTTTGTATATGTTTGTACACACTAGTACATGGTGTTTCAATTTTGGAAAATTTTTATACCAAAATTTCGGTTTTCATGTTTTGAAAACAGTTTGTGCTTCCGTTGCGATTTTGAACACCGTATATCGATCCCTTTCAAGTGGTATCAGAGCTAAGGTTACTAGTTTTTGTGCAACATATACAAGATATTATTTGGAGGGCGATTTCTAACCGTTTGAGATGAAAATTTGCAACAAAAACCGAGGCCTTCTTGTGGGGAATTTCGGGCAGCATGTTGCTGCCCGTTTCGGGCAGCTCGGGCTGCCCGAGGGCTGCCCATTTCGGGCAGCAAGGGCAGCCCGAGGGGCTGCCCGAACAGCCCCTAAAGTTTAATAAAAAAAAAAAAAAAATTTTTGCATGTTGGCCGGAATGTTGGCCGGAATCCGGCGACGGAACTCCGGCGACGGCGATGACGACTAGGGTTTCCAAAAGTGTTTTGGAATATCAAGTGTCATGGGCCTGAGTTGTTGGGCCATTAGAGGGTCAACATATGTTGGGAATTTTAAATGGGCCAAAATGTTTTTGGTGAAAAATAAGTTTTGGGCCCTTAAAGTTTAAAAATTACAAAAGTTGCAAATCTTTCTCATAAAATAAATAATTGAAGTTGGACTTTAATTATTTATAGTAAATTGTGATTTAATAAGAAATTCGGTTATAAATACATTAATTGGAAAGTAGACAAAGGTGTTTGTATACCTTTGTTAATTTAGTTTATAATCGTGGCGGTTAGTGATTGGATCAAGATATATAATATTGGATCATTAATTATAGTGATAATTAATTGATGGTGTATGATATGTGATATTCATGCATGAAGGATGATCAAAAGCCCAAGCCCCATTTGCTAGGTGTATGCTAGGATATTTGTGTTGTATGATTGTAATAAGTATCAATTTTTAAAGTGGGCTTGGTTTATGGCCCGTTCCCACCCCATGAGAATGTATCCTATGTGCCATGGATATTATTTGTAAATATTAGAATAGGGGAAGATCAAGATTGGAAGATGGTGGCCTTGGTGATTATGAAGATCCGAAGACATGTCATATTGGATGCATAATGTAATAAGTTAGTTGCATTGCATCCCGTGCATTTACTACCCTAGGATTGGACCTAGGCCCGTGTTTGGCTCACACGGGCCATTAGTTTTTGGGGCGATTAGATCATCCTTGATATTGTTTTCTATTTATGATATATGCATGATATGTTATAAATAATGAGTATGTGTGTTATTATTATTATAATAACAAAGTTGCATGAATCCGGCAAAAATACGATCAAAACATGGCGAGCTTTTAAAATAAATTAATGATGAGACCTTTCAAAATTAAAACCCTCATTTTGAATAAGAATTCAAAATAATATCAAGCCCGAAAAGGGGAATTATAAATTTGTTTATAATTTCCTTGTCTTCCATCGACAATGGGTGCATGATGAACGCTACCCGTTACTCGGGGCTCGGCTCATATTATTGGGGGGGCCCTGGGTGCCGGAAAGCTGTGACATCCATTGACTGTGTGATGTGAACTACGTGGAACTCCACATGATTTCGGCCTATTATTGAGGGAACTCATGGCGACCGTCCATTAAGGTTCAACATCGATGGGTAAGGCTTGCCACGTGAAGATGAACGACGTCATATTATTGGGTCCTAATCAAACGTGAGACAAAAGTTTACGTTAAGGGTTTGCATTGTGAGCAATTGGAAACTACCTTTTAGGAATTGTTGATTGGCTGATATTATTCGGGATCATAATTCGCTAATTTGGACCTTACGTACCTACTGAGGAAAAGGAGTTTCCCGTTTTCACCTAGAGGGTAGTGAAAAATGTCAAAACAGTGGGAGTAAATATTTATAAAGTTAAAAGTCCAATACTTTCATATCTTACCAAATATTTTAAATAGTCCATCAACATTATCTGTTTTACTTTTCAGTACAAATTTTGACAATGTCTTCGATTCGCAATCCGATATCTGCAATACTCGACAAACACATGTTAACCGGACCTAATTACCACCTCACTTGGCTAAGAAAACCTAAAAATCGTCTTGAATGGAAAGGGTAACATATACCTAACTCAGTGCCCCTGTTGAGGCTCCACTGACTGCAATCCTGAGGAATTGCAGGCTTACAAGGAATGGTGTGTGACCATGCTTGATAGCCAGGTTGTTATATGCTGACTTCTATGACGAGTGAGCTCAGAGGCGTTTTGAGGTGCAAAAGGCTGCTGACATTCTTTGCATCTCAAAGAGCTCTTTGGTGAGCAAACACGACCTCTAGGCATGCTACCGTCAAGGAGCTGATCACTTTGCGCATGCGAGATGGGGCCCTCGTCCATGAGCATGGCTTAAAGGTGATCGGGCTCGTGGACAAGCTCGTTGGGCATGGATTTGATCTTGCCTTCGGAAGTTGACCACGGACGTGTTTGCTGTGTATCGCTGCCTAGCTCATTTGATCCTTTTGGGTGGGTGAAACTTCAACACTGAACAAGATGGAACCGACCCTTGAGGAGTTGGTAAACATGCTTGTTTACCTTTGAGTCCACTATCAAGAAAGAAGAAGTCGTTTCTTATGTGGGTTCTTCATCTGGTACGAAGATTGATCCACATGGGAAGGGAAAGAAAAGAGTTCTTCCAACGTCCCGAGAAGAACGTGCCTTGTTGAGGCAATCTCCGAACCTGTTGAGGCAAAGCCAGACCAGTTAAGGCTGACAAGACTAATGATGTATGTCATCACGGCAAGAAGCCTGGACATTGGAGGCGTAATTGCAACAGAATATCTTGCCCAGAAGAGTGTTCTGGGAAACGGTATGTTCTAAATTTAAGTAAACATTAATTAACTCTACTTCTTGGGTAAGTTATACCGGTTGTGACTCACATCTCTGTAATGGGTTACAGGTGATGGGAAGAAGTTAGGAAGCTTAAGGAAGGTGTGACCTTCTTGAGGATGGGGCAATGGAGCAAAGAGTTGCTGCCAAGACCTTAAGAGATGTTTACTTATTGTTGAACAATTGTTTTAAGTTAATTAAGAGATGTTTGTTTGTACCTTTTTGAAATGAAAAACATTATTTCATTTCTATTGTTAATAAAGATGGATATTCTGTTTATTAGCAAAGGTGTTTGCAACATTTACAAGAATGAATGTTTAATTGGTACTTGAGAACTTGAAAACGATCTCTATAACTTAAAATTAAAAGATATTCCATTAAATGTCCATTCAAGGCAGACACCATATGAATATGGATTGGGTAAGCCTCCCAAAATATTCTTATCTTAGAATATGGGGAGCCCTGCATTATGTGAAGCAGTAAGTGGGAGATAATTGGATTGTTGATCCATTTTATGTTACTTTGTGGGTATCCAAGATTAAGTTGGATATCATTCTATCATCCCCAAGAAACAAAAGTGTTTGTTTCTAGGAATGCAACCTTTTTGGAAACGGGATTTTCTATTGGATAGAAAAAGGCAGATGATAGAACTCGAAGGAGTTCGAGAGAAACCCACACATTATAGAACCCACACCCGATGAGCCCAAGAGAGGAGATACAAAGCTCCTAGCAGATAAGAGAAAGTCTCGAGACCACCTATGAGGTATTGGTCAGCTTCTTGAAGAAGCCATGATGAGCCTAACCATGAATGTGTCCTGGACCTTCAAGGAGCGGTTTTGATGCCAATTCATCCAATTGACTTGAAGAAATGAATCTGAGTTGAATTCCCATGCATTCGAAACCAAGTGTAGGATCTTGTGGATCTACCTGTGGGAACTGTTCCTACAGGGACTTGGGGAGGATGGGAAGGTGTTGACCTTCAAGGCGCGATTGGTGGCAAAAGATGTACTCAAAGACAAGGAGTTTGACTTTGAGGAAACCTTTTCCCAATCGCAATGTTCAAGTCCATAAGGATTTTATTAGCCATAGCTGCATAGTATGACTATGAGATATGGCAGATGGATGTCAAGTACAAACTTTCTAAATGGGGATTTTAAGAAAGTTATTTACATTCTAACCTAACCTGAAGGGTGTTACATCTATCGGAAGTGAGCATATGGTATGTAAACTTCAGAGATCTATTTATATCTAAAGCAGGCATCAAGGAGTTGGAACCTCAGATGCGACAGTACATCAAATAGTTTGAATTACTAAGAATCATGAGGGACCCTATGTGTATAAGAAGGTCAGTGGGAGTGTTGTGACATTCCTGGTGTTATATGTTGATAACATTCTACTCATTGAAATGATGTAGGAATGTTGCAATCAACAAAGATATGGTTAGCAAGTAAGTTTCTCGATGAAGGACTTGGGTGAAGCATCTTTGTATTGGATACATTCTATTGAGATAGATCGAAAAGATGGCTTGGTCTCAACCCAGTCCACATACATGATACCATCGTGGAAGCGGTTCTCGATGGATGCGTCCCTTGAGAGGACATCTCCAATGTGTCATGGACGTGTCCCTATCCAAGTCTGTCTCCTGAGACTGATTGAGAGATATGTGACGATGACACGCATTCCGTAATGCTTCGGCAATTGTAACATCAGTATGGGATGATATCTACAGTCCTGACGTGGCGTTTTCACTAGTGTAGTGAAAAGATATCAATCGAAACCCCGGTCTTCCACAACTAGAAAGCTGTGAAAGACATCCTCAAGTTGTTGAGAGGACCAATAGTGTTCTTGGTCTATGGGGGGTAGAGTTGGAGAACTGAAATTGGAAGGCTATACCTGACTCTAGCTTCAAGCGATATATCGATAACTCGAAGTCAACACTCTAGTTTCGTATTCATGCTCAACGGTGCTGGGCTGTCTCTTGGAAGAGTTCCAAGCAACGACAATATTCGGATTCCAGCACAGAGGCCGAATACATTGCTGCATCGATGCAGCAAGAGAGGCTGTTGGATAAGGAATTTCGTCCAGAGTTGGACGTCATTCCTAATGGAATTGCTCCTATCCCGGTGTGTGTGTGAACAACACGGGAGCTTATAGCTCAAGCAAAGGAGCCTAGGTCTCATCAGAAATCCAACACCAGTATTGAAAAGGTACCCACATCCTCGGAGAGATTGTGGGAAATGAAGAGTAGTGTCTTTTGACACAGTCGGTCCGCAATAATGTTGTTGATCCACTAGCTAAGCCTTTACCTGGACCATTATTCGACAAGCATCGCGAATCAATGGGTTTTATGCATATGGGTAGTTGGCTCTAGTGCAAGTGGGAGATGTTAGAGTAGGTGCCGGGGGGGGCCGTCGAGCCAAGTGTTGCCGAGTGTTCACAATGAAACTCTATGTATAAGCAATCTTTATTTTAATAATATTTGAAATTATTTATTTGGCAAATCTTTATCTGTATACCCATGCTAGCTGCTATATATAGCCCTGAATATACAAATAGTAGAAAGAAATGAGATGCTCATATGATGAGTATCATGAAACTCATATTTGTAATACTGTATATTCTAAACGGTTCCTAGTCGATTCAGCCGCACTAAAGAAGGATATAGCGCTCGCTCTAGAGTTCGAGACTAGTATCTGCGATTGTGAGTACCATGTTTCATTGGTAGGGGACATTGTGATGTCCGAACATGCAGTAAGGTGCACCTTTAGAGTGGCACTGAACAACCCTCCATAAAAGGACTTTTCCAAGTGGTTCTCACTTATCGAGTGGAACATGTGCCTTAATTATGGTTGTACAGAATTAGTCCCTTATGACCCGGGACAACATTGAGACTCTATGTGCTAGAATTACACTTTGACTTGTTTACCGACTCTCATGGGTCATCAGGTGGCAAGGTGGGTTTCTGTCGAAACACATAGGAGTCGATGCATTGTAGTCGGGGATTCAACACCGCTTACCTTCGGGTATGGATATCCTATGTTTATCATGTGTATGAGATCGAAATCTCTGGCCAGAGTATGGTTGTAATTATGAAAGGGTGTTTCATAGATTACACCATCGATGCAACTACGACATGACACATAGTATCGATTCATTGACAACTCTCGATAAACCAATGGTTGTCGAATCGATCGGGATATATGAGTTGAAGGGACCGTACTGTACGCTAACCATAATTGAATGGTTCTTGCAGGCACTATCATGTGATACCTAGGGAATCACGTAAGCGATGCTGCTAGGCGTTTAAACGTGATTGGTTGGGGTACTATCAGACTTGAGTTCTGACGTTCTTACTATCAAGGAGTTGATAAGTAAGAATGGAGCAATTGGGTATGCTCGAATAAGGACATGTTTCAGTCCGAATCACATGGAGATGTGAACCCACGGCTAGTTGTCTCAATGAACCATTGAGGGCCCCACAGTACTAGCCTTTGTAAATCCCGATGAGAAAGTGAAAATAGTTCTTTGTTGAACGACTTATAAAGGAGTTTTATAAGCGTAAGTAAAATTAGAATTTGACTTCTATAAAAGGAGGAGAAAATAGTTCAAATATGTTGAACGGCTTATAAATGTGTTTATAAGTGTAAAGAAAAATAGAAGTATGACTTCTAATGATAGAAATATAAATTTAATTATGGAAGTGTTCCTAAATTAAAATTTTGGCCAGTGACTAATGTTTTTTGAAAATTGTGATTTCATAAACTTATTATGGACTAACTAAATTAATTCAAGTGTTGAATTAATTAACACTAGTGGGCCTAGTAGAGCCAAAATAATTAAATTAATTCAAGTGTTGGATTAATTAAATAACTATTGCGTCTAGTAGGCTCATTAAATAATTAATTTAACTAGTGGGGACTTGAGTATAAATCAAGTAATTATTTTAATTGTCTCAAATATGTTTGAGATATTTAAATTTAGTCAGTATGGTTTTTATTTGATAGAAAACTATATTATATGAATGCATGGGAGGTGAAGAGTTGGGGAATACTTTTGATATAAATATTGGTTGGCAGGCAAACTTTTTGTATCAACTTTTTGCAACCCCAAGACTTGATATTCTCCTCCCTCATTCACACTCATGTGGGCCGAAACTTCCTCCCCATTTCTCCCAAGATTTTTCTCCCTTTTGTGTTTCTTTCAATTGTTGAAGAATAAAATACTTCTCTTTGATATCTTCTTGTTTTCTAGTGCAAAAAAGAAGGGATTGTACTAGTTAGTGGTGGGCTGATTTTGAAGGAAAGAACTCAAAGAAGAGGAAGTTAGCTTGTAGATTATCTTCATGCCTTCAAGAGCTAAGGTGTTTACACCTTAGTTGGAGCTCATAAAATCAATCCTTGTGATTGATAGGTATTTCTCAACAACAACCCTCTGTGAAAGTTGAGATTTTTGTATATGTTTGTCAACTAGTACATGGTGTTCAATTTGTGAAAAAAAATTTTTATACCAAATTTCGGTTTTCCATGTTTTGAAAACATTTTGTGCTTCCGTTGCGATTTTGAACACCGGATAGCGATCCCTTTCATCAGAAAATCAATAGTCTAGGCATGCCAATGCAACCAAGCGATAGTTTTCTTCTCAAAGGATAAAGAAATCAGAATGATCCGGCGAAAAAGCCGGGTGATGAAGCAGCAGTCGGATATTGAATCCAAGCCAGAAAAGGTTGACACGGCTATAGAGAAGTCGATCCACAACAACAAAAATAGAATCCCTCCCCTTCTCTAGTCCTAGGCAACCCCAAAATAAAGTCCATAGAAATGTCAATCCAAGTTCTTTTTAAGAATAGCACGCAAAGTGTTCCCAAAGTCTATTGATCAACTTCAGTTTGTCCATCCGTTTGAGGATGACAAGTAGTAGAAAACAACAATTTTGTGCCAAGTTTAGCCCATAAAGTCTTCCAAAAGTAACTCAAGAATTTAACATCGCGACCAGAAACAATAGTCCTAGGCATGCCATGCAACCTAACGACTTCTCTAAAGAACAAATCCGCAATGTTTGAAGCATCATCGGTTTTATGACAAGCTATAAAATGTGCCATCTTAGAGAATCTATCCACAACAACAAAAATAGAATCCCTCCCCTTCTTAGTCCTAGGCAACCCCAAAATAAAGTCCATAGAAATGTCAATCCAAGTTCTTTTTAAGAATAGCACGCAAAAGTGTTCCCAAAGTTCTATTGACAACTTCAGTTTGTCCATCCGTTTGAGGATGACAAGTAGTAGAAAACAACAATTTTGTGCCAAGTTTAGCCCATAAAGTCTTCCAAAAGTAACTCAAGAATTTAACATCGCGACCAGAAAACAATAGTCCTAGGCATGCCATGCAACCTAACGACTTCTCTAAAGAACAAATCCGCAATGTTTGAAGCATCATCGGTTTTATGACAAGCTATAAAATGTGCCATCTTAGAGAATCTATCCACAACAACAAAAATAGAATCCCTCCCCTTCTTAGTCCTAGGCAACCCCAAAATAAAGTCCATAGAAATGTCAATCCAAGTTCTTTTTAAGAATAGCACGCAAAAGTGTTCCCAAAGTTCTATTGACAACTTCAGTTTGTCCATCCGTTTGAGGATGACAAGTAGTAGAAAACAACAATTTTGTGCCAAGTTTAGCCCATAAAGTCTTCCAAAAGTAACTCAAGAATTTAACATCGCGACCAGAAACAATAGTCCTAGGCATGCCATGCAACCTAACGACTTCTCTAAAGAACAAATCCGCAATGTTTGAAGCATCATCGGTTTTATGACAAGCTATAAAATGTGCCATCTTAGAGAATCTATCCACAACAACAAAAATAGAATCCCTCCCCTTCTTAGTCCTAGGCAACCCAAAATAAAGTCCATAGAAATGTCAATCCAAGTTCTTTTTAAGAATAGCACGCAAAAGTGTTCCCAAAGTTCTATTGACAACTTCAGTTTGTCCATCCGTTTGAGGATGACAAGTAGTAGAAAACAACAATTTTGTGCCAAGTTTAGCCCATAAAGTCTTCCAAAAGTAACTCAAGAATTTAACATCGCGACCAGAAACAATAGTCCTAGGCATGCCATGCAACCTAACGACTTCTCTAAAGAACAAATCCGCAATGTTTGAAGCATCATCGGTTTTATGACAAGCTATAAAATGTGCCATCTTAGAGAATCTATCCACAACAACCAAAATAGAATCCCTCCCCTTCTTAGTCCTAGGCAACCCAAAATAAAGTCCATAGAAATGTCAATCCAAGTTCTTTTTAAGAATAGCACGCAAAAGTGTTCCCAAAGTTCTATTGACAACTTCAGTTTGTCCATCCGTTTGAGGATGACAAGTAGTAGAAAACAACAATTTTGTGCCAAGTTTAGCCCATAAAGTCTTCCAAAAGTAACTCAAGAATTTAACATCGCGACCAGAAACAATAGTCCTAGGCATGCCATGCAACCTAACGACTTCTCTAAAGAACAAATCCGCAATGTTTGAAGCATCATCGGTTTTATGACAAGCTATAAAATGTGCCATCTTAGAGAATCTATCCACAACAACAAAAATAGAATCCCTCCCCTTCTTAGTCCTAGGCAACCCCAAAATAAAGTCCATAGAAATGTCAATCCAAGTTCTTTTTAAGAATAGCACGCAAAAGTGTTCCCAAAGTTCTATTGACAACTTCAGTTTGTCCATCCGTTTGAGGATGACAAGTAGTAGAAAACAACAATTTTGTGCCAAGTTTAGCCCATAAAGTCTTCCAAAAGTAACTCAAGAATTTAACATCGCGACCAGAAACAATAGTCCTAGGCATGCCATGCAACCTAACGACTTCTCTAAAGAACAAATCCGCAATGTTTGAAGCATCATCGGTTTTATGACAAGCTATAAAATGTGCCATCTTAGAGAATCTATCCACAACAACAAAAATAGAATCCCTCCCCTTCTTAGTCCTAGGCAACCCCAAAATAAAGTCCATAGAAATGTCAATCCAAGTTCTTTTTAAGAATAGCACGCAAAAGTGTTCCCAAAGTTCTATTGACAACTTCAGTTTGTCCATCCGTTTGAGGATGACAAGTAGTAGAAAACAACAATTTTGTGCCAAGTTTAGCCCATAAAGTCTTCCAAAAGTAACTCAAGAATTTAACATCGCGACCAGAAACAATAGTCCTAGGCATGCCATGCAACCTAACGACTTCTCTAAAGAACAAATCCGCAATGTTTGAAGCATCATCGGTTTTATGACAAGCTATAAAATGTGCCATCTTAGAGAATCTATCCACAACAACAAAAATAGAATCCCTCCCCTTCTTAGTCCTAGGCAACCCCAAAATAAAGTCCATAGAAATGTCAATCCAAGTTCTTTTTAAGAATAGCACGCAAAAGTGTTCCCAAAGTTCTATTGACAACTTCAGTTTGTCCATCCGTTTGAGGATGACAAGTAGTAGAAAACAACAATTTTGTGCCAAGTTTAGCCCATAAAGTCTTCCAAAAGTAACTCAAGAATTTAACATCGCGACCAGAAACAATAGTCCTAGGCATGCCATGCAACCTAACGACTTCTCTAAAGAACAAATCCGCAATGTTTGAAGCATCATCGGTTTTATGACAAGCTATAAAATGTGCCATCTTAGAGAATCTATCCACAACAACAAAAATAGAATCCCTCCCCTTCTTAGTCCTAGGCAACCCCAAAATAAAGTCCATAGAAATGTCAATCCAAGTTCTTTTTAAGAATAGCACGCAAAAGTGTTCCCAAAGTTCTATTGACAACTTCAGTTTGTCCATCCGTTTGAGGATGACAAGTAGTAGAAAACAACAATTTTGTGCCAAGTTTAGCCCATAAAGTCTTCCAAAAGTAACTCAAGAATTTAACATCGCGACCAGAAACAATAGTCCTAGGCATGCCATGCAACCTAACGACTTCTCTAAAGAACAAATCCGCAATGTTTGAAGCATCATCGGTTTTATGACAAGCTATAAAATGTGCCATCTTAGAGAATCTATCCACAACAACAAAAATAGAATCCCTCCCCTTCTTAGTCCTAGGCAACCCCAAAATAAAGTCCATAGAAATGTCAATCCAAGTTCTTTTTAAGAATAGCACGCAAAGTGTTCCCAAAGTTCTATTGACAACTTCAGTTTGTCCATCCGTTTGAGGATGACAAGTAGTAGAAAACAACAATTTTGTGCCAAGTTTAGCCCATAAAGTCTTCCAAAAGTAACTCAAGAATTTAACATCGCGACCAGAAACAATAGTCCTAGGCATGCCATGCAACCTAACGACTTCTCTAAAGAACAAATCCGCAATGTTTGAAGCATCATCGGTTTTATGACAAGCTATAAAATGTGCCATCTTAGAGAATCTATCCACAACAACAAAAATAGAATCCCTCCCCTTCTTAGTCCTAGGCAACCCCAAAATAAAGTCCATAGAAATGTCAATCCAAGTTCTTTTTAAGAATAGCACGCAAAAGTGTTCCCAAAGTTCTATTGACAACTTCAGTTTGTCCATCCGTTTGAGGATGACAAGTAGTAGAAAACAACAATTTTGTGCCAAGTTTAGCCCATAAAGTCTTCCAAAAGTAACTCAAGAATTTAACATCGCGACCAGAAACAATAGTCCTAGGCATGCCATGCAACCTAACGACTTCTCTAAAGAACAAATCCGCAATGTTTGAAGCATCATCGGTTTTATGACAAGCTATAAAATGTGCCATCTTAGAGAATCTATCCACAACAACAAAAATAGAATCCCTCCCCTTCTTAGTCCTAGGCAACCCCAAAATAAAGTCCATAGAAATGTCAATCCAAGTTCTTTTTAAGAATAGCACGCAAAAGTGTTCCCAAAGTTCTATTGACAACTTCAGTTTGTCCATCCGTTTGAGGATGACAAGTAGTAGAAAACAACAATTTTGTGCCAAGTTTAGCCCATAAAGTCTTCCAAAAGTAACTCAAGAATTTAACATCGCGACCAGAAACAATAGTCCTAGGCATGCCATGCAACCTAACGACTTCTCTAAAGAACAAATCCGCAATGTTTGAAGCATCATCGGTTTTATGACAAGCTATAAAATGTGCCATCTTAGAGAATCTATCCACAACAACAAAAATAGAATCCCTCCCCTTCTTAGTCCTAGGCAACCCCAAAATAAAGTCCATAGAAATGTCAATCCAAGTTCTTTTTAAGAATAGCACGCAAAAGTGTTCCCAAAGTTCTATTGACAACTTCAGTTTGTCCATCCGTTTGAGGATGACAAGTAGTAGAAAACAACAATTTTGTGCCAAGTTTAGCCCATAAAGTCTTCCAAAAGTAACTCAAGAATTTAACATCGCGACCAGAAACAATAGTCCTAGGCATGCCATGCAACCTAACGACTTCTCTAAAGAACAAATCCGCAATGTTTGAAGCATCATCGGTTTTATGACAAGCTATAAAATGTGCCATCTTAGAGAATCTATCCACAACAACAAAAATAGAATCCCTCCCCTTCTTAGTCCTAGGCAACCCCAAAATAAAGTCCATAGAAATGTCAATCCAAGTTCTTTTTAAGAATAGCACGCAAAAGTGTTCCCAAAGTTCTATTGACAACTTCAGTTTGTCCATCCGTTTGAGGATGACAAGTAGTAGAAAACAACAATTTTGTGCCAAGTTTAGCCCATAAAGTCTTCCAAAAGTAACTCAAGAATTTAACATCGCGACCAGAAACAATAGTCCTAGGCATGCCATGCAACCTAACGACTTCTCTAAAGAACAAATCCGCAATGTTTGAAGCATCATCGGTTTTATGACAAGCTATAAAATGTGCCATCTTAGAGAATCTATCCACAACAACAAAAATAGAATCCCTACCCTTCTTAGTCCTAGGCAACCCAAAATAAAGTCCATAGAAATGTCAATCCAAGTTCTTTTTAAGAATAGCACGCAAAGGTGTTCCCAAAGTTCTATTGACAACTTCAGTTTGTCCATCCGTTTGAGGATGACAAGTAGTAGAAAACAACAATTTTGTGCCAAGTTTAGCCCATAAAGTCTTCCAAAAGTAACTCAAGAATTTAACATCGCGACCAGAAACAATAGTCCTAGGCATGCCATGCAACCTAACGACTTCTCTAAAGAACAAATCCGCAATGTTTGAAGCATCATCGGTTTTATGACAAGCTATAAAATGTGCCATCTTAGAGAATCTATCCACAACAACAAAAATAGAATCCCTCCCCTTCTTAGTCCTAGGCAACCCCTAAATAAAGTCCATAGAAATGTCAATCCAAGTTCTTTTTAAGAATAGCACGCAAAAGTGTTCCCAAAGTTCTATTGACAACTTCAGTTTGTCCATCCGTTTGAGGATGACAAGTAGTAGAAAACAACAATTTTGTGCCAAGTTTAGCCCATAAAGTCTTCCAAAAGTAACTCAAGAATTTAACATCGCGACCAGAAACAATAGTCCTAGGCATGCCATGCAACCTAACGACTTCTCTAAAGAACAAATCCGCAATGTTTGAAGCATCATCGGTTTTATGACAAGCTATAAAATGTGCCATCTTAGAGAATCTATCCACAACAACAAAAATAGAATCCCTCCCCTTCTTAGTCCTAGGCAACCCCAAAATAAAGTCCATAGAAATGTCAATCCAAGTTCTTTTTAAGAATAGCACGCAAAAGTGTTCCCAAAGTTCTATTGACAACTTCAGTTTGTCCATCCGTTTGAGGATGACAAGTAGTAGAAAACAACAATTTTGTGCCAAGTTTAGCCCATAAAGTCTTCCAAAAGTAACTCAAGAATTTAACATCGCGACCAGAAACAATAGTCCTAGGCATGCCATGCAACCTAACGACTTCTCTAAAGAACAAATCCGCAATGTTTGAAGCATCATCGGTTTTATGACAAGCTATAAAATGTGCCATCTTAGAGAATCTATCCACAACAACAAAAATAGAATCCCTCCCCTTCTTAGTCCTAGGCAACCCCAAAATAAAGTCCATAGAAATGTCAATCCAAGTTCTTTTTAAGAATAGCACGCAAAAGTGTTCCAAAGTTCTATTGACAACTTCAGTTTGTCCATCCGTTTGAGGATGACAAGTAGTAGAAAACAACAATTTTGTGCCAAGTTTAGCCCATAAAGTCTTCCAAAAGTAACTCAAGAATTTAACATCGCGACCAGAAACAATAGTCCTAGGCATGCCATGCAACCTAACGACTTCTCTAAAGAACAAATCCGCAATGTTTGAAGCATCATCGGTTTTATGACAAGCTATAAAATGTGCCATCTTAGAAATCTATCCACAACAACAAAAATAGAATCCCTCCCCTTCTTAGTCCTAGGCAACCCCAAAATAAAGTCCATAGAAATGTCAATCCAAGTTCTTTTTAAGAATAGCACGCAAAAGTGTTCCCAAAGTTCTATTGACAACTTCAGTTTGTCCATCCGTTTGAGGATGACAAGTAGTAGAAAACAACAATTTTGTGCCAAGTTTAGCCCATAAAGTCTTCCAAAAGTAACTCAAGAATTTAACATCGCGACCAGAAACAATAGTCCTAGGCATGCCATGCAACCTAACGACTTCTCTAAAGAACAAATCCGCAATGTTTGAAGCATCATCGGTTTTATGACAAGCTATAAAATGTGCCATCTTAGAGAATCTATCCACAACAACAAAAATAGAATCCCTACCCTTCTTAGTCCTAGGCAACCCAAAATAAAGTCCATAGAAATGTCAATCCAAGTTCTTTTTAAGAATAGCACGCAAAGTGTTCCCAAAGTTCTATTGACAACTTCAGTTTGTCCATCCGTTTGAGGATGACAAGTAGTAGAAAACAACAATTTTGTGCCAAGTTTAGCCCATAAAGTCTTCCAAAAGTAACTCAAGAATTTAACATCGCGACCAGAAACAATAGTCCTAGGCATGCCATGCAACCTAACGACTTCTCTAAAGAACAAATCCGCAATGTTTGAAGCATCATCGGTTTTATGACAAGCTATAAAATGTGCCATCTTAGAGAATCTATCCACAACAACAAAAATAGAATCCCTCCCCTTCTTAGTCCTAGGCAACCCCAAAATAAAGTCCATAGAAATGTCAATCCAAGTTCTTTTTAAGAATAGCACGCAAAAGTGTTCCCAAAGTTCTATTGACAACTTCAGTTTGTCCATCCGTTTGAGGATGACAAGTAGTAGAAAACAACAATTTTGTGCCAAGTTTAGCCCATAAAGTCTTCCAAAAGTAACTCAAGAATTTAACATCGCGACCAGAAACAATAGTCCTAGGCATGCCATGCAACCTAACGACTTCTCTAAAGAACAAATCCGCAATGTTTGAAGCATCATCGGTTTTATGACAAGCTATAAAATGTGCCATCTTAGAGAATCTATCCACAACAACAAAAATTGAATCCCTACCCTTCTTAGTCCTAGGCAACCCCAAAATAAAGTCCATAGAAATGCCAATCTAAGTTCTTTTTAAAAATAGCACGCAAAAGTGTTCCCAAAGTTCTGTTGAGAACTTCAGTTTGTCCATCCGTTTGAGGATGACAAGTAGTAGAAAACAACAATTTTGTGCCAAGTTTAGCTGTTAGAGTAGGTGCCCGTCGAGCCAAGTGCTGGCCGAGTGTTCACAATGAAACTCTATGTATAAGCAATCTTTATTTTAATAATATTTGAAATTATTATTTTGGCAAATCTTTATCTGTATACCCATGCTAGCTGCATAGATAAAGCCCTTGAATATACAAATAGTAGAAAGAATATGAGATGCTCATATGATGAGTATCATGAAACTCATATTTGTAATACTGTATATTCTAAACGGTTCCTAGTCGATTCAGCCGCCACTAAGAAGGATATAGGCCGCTCGAGTTAGAGACTAGTATCTGCGATGTGAGTACCATGTTTCATTGGTAGGGGACATTGTGATGTCCGAACATGCAGATAGGTGCTCCTTGTAGAGTGCACTGAACAACCCTCCATAAAAGGACTTTCCAAGTGGTTCTCACTTATCGAGTGGAAAATGTCCTAGTTTATGGTTGTACAGAATTAGTCCTTATGACCCGGGACAACATTGAGACTCTATGTGCTAGAATTACACTTTGACTTGTTTACCGACTCTCATGGGGTCATCAGGTGGCAAGGTTGGGTGTTCTGTCGAAACACATAGGAGTCGATGCATTGTAGTCGGGGATTCACCGCTTACCTTCGGGTATGGATATCCTATGTGTTATCATGTGTATGTAGATCGAAATCTCTGGCCAGAGTATGGTTGTAATTATGAAAGGTGTTTCATAGATTACACCATCGATGCAACTACGACATGACACATAGTATCGATTCATTGACAACTCTCGATAAACCAATGGTTGTCGAATCGATCGGGATATATGAGTTGAAGGGACCGTACTGTACGCTAACCATAATTGAATGGTTCTTGCAGGCACTATCATGTGATACCTAGGGAATCACGTAAGCGATGCTGCTAGGCGTTTAACGTGATTGGTTGGGTACTATCAGACTTGAGTTCTGACGTTCTTACTATCAAGGAGTTGATAAGTAAGAATGGAGCAATTGGGGTATGCTCGAATAAGGACATGTTTAGTCCGAATCACATGGAGATGTGAACCCACGGCTAGTTGTATCAATGAACCATTGAGGGCCACACAAGTACTAGCTTTGTAAATCCCGATGAGAAGTAAAATAGTTCAATGTGTTGAACGGCTTATAAAGGAGTTTATAAGCGTAAGTAAAATTAGAAGTTTGACTTCTATAAAGGAGAAAATAGTTCAATGTGTTGAACGGCTTATAAATGTGTTTATAAGTGTAAAGAAAAATAGAAGTATGACTTCTATGAGAGAAATATAAATTTTAATTTATGGAAGTGTTCCTAGATTAAAATTTGGCCAAGTGACTAATGTTTTTGAAAATTGTGATTTTCATAAACATTATTATGGACTAAATTAAATTAATTCAAGTGTTGAATTAATTAAACACTAGTGGGCCTAGTAGAGCCCAAATAATTAACTTAATTCAAGTGTTGGATTAATTAAATAATATTGAGTCTTGTAGAGCTCAATTAAAATAATTATTTAACTAGTGGGACTTGGGTAAATTCAAGTAATGTTTAATTAGTCTCAAATATGTTTGAGATAATTAAATTTAGTCCAAAGTTTTTAATTTGATTAAAAACTATATATATGCATGCATGGGAGGTGAAGAGTTGGGGAATACTTTTGATTAAAATAATGGTTGGCATGCAACTTTTTGAATCAACTTTTTGCAACCCCAAGACTAGTCTCTCCTCCCTCATTACACAAGTATGTTGGCCGAAATTCCTACACCAATTCTCTCCAAGTTTTCTCCATTTTGTGTTCTTCAATTGTTGAAGAATACACACACTTTTCTTTGAAAATCCTCTTAGTTTTCTAGTGCAAATTAAGAGGGGATTTACCTAGTTGGTGGTGGGCCTTATTTTGAAGGAAAGATTCAAGGATTTGGAGGAGGAGCTTGTAGATTGTCTACCTTCAAGAGCTAAGGTGTTTACACCTTAGTTGGAGCCATAAAATCAATCCTTGTGATTGATAGGTAATTTTCTCAACACCCTATGCTTGAAAGTTGAGATTTTTGTATATGTTTGCACAACTAGTACATGGTGTTCAATTTTGAAAAATTTTTATACCAAAATTTCGGTTTTCATGTTTTGAAAACATTTTTGTGCTTCCGTTGCGATTTTGAACACCGTATATCGATCCCTTTCAAGTGGTATCAAGAGCTAAGGTTACTAGTTTTTGTGCAACATATACAAGATATTATATTGAGGGCGATTTCTAACCGTTTGAGATGAAAATTTGCAACAAAACCGAGGCCTTCTTGTGGGGAATTTCGGGCAGCATGTTGCTGCCCGTTTCGGGCAGCTCGGGCTGCCCGAGGGCTGCCCATTTCGGGCAGCAAGGGCAGCCCGAGGGGCTGCCCGAACAGCCCCTAAAGTTTAATAAAAAAAAAAAAATTTTTTGCATGTTGGCCGGAATGTTGGCCGGAATCCGGCGACGGAACTCCGGCGACGGCGATGACGACTAGGGTTTCCAAAAGTGTTTTGGAATATCAAAGTGTCATGGGCCTTGAGTTGTTGGGCCATTAGATGGTCAACATATTTGTGAATTTTAAATGGGCCAAAATGTTTTTGGTGAAAATAAGTTTTTGGGCCCTTAAGTTTAAAATTACAAAAGTTGCAAATCTTTCTCATAAAATAAATAATTGAAGTTGGACTTTAATTATTTATAGTAAATTGTGATTTATAAGAAATTCGGTTATAAATAAATTAATTGGAAAGTAGACAAAGGTGTTTGTATACTTTGTTAATTTAGTTTATAATCGTGGCGGTTAGTGATTGGATCAAGATATATAATATTGGATCAATTAATTATAGTGATAATTAATTGATGGTGTATGATATGTGATATTATGCATGAAGGATGATCAAAAGCCCAAGCCCAATTTGCTAGGTGTATGCTAGGATATTTGTGTTGTATGATTGTAATAATTATCAATTTTAAAGTGGGCTTGGTTTATGGCCCGTTCCCACCCCATGAGATGTATCCCTATGTGCCATGGATATTTATTTGTAAATATTAGAATAGGGGAAGATCAAGATTGGAAGATGGTGGCCTTGGTGATTATGAAGATCGAAGACATGTAATATTGGATGCTAATGTAATAATTTAGTTGCATTGCATCCCGTGCATTTACCCTAGGATTGGACCTAGGCCCGTGTTTGGCTCACACGGGCCATTAGTTTTGGGGCGATTGATCATCCTTGTATTGTTTTCTATTTATGATATATGCATGATATGTTATAAATAATGAGTATGTGCGTTATTATTATTATAATAACAAAGTTGCATGAATCCGGCAAACATACGATCAAACATGGCGAGCTTTTAAAATAAAATTAATGATGAGACCTTTCAAAATTAAAAACCCTCATTTTGAATAAGATTCAAAATTAATATCAAGCCCGAAAAGGGGAATTATAAATTTGTTTATAATTTCCTTGTCTTCCATCGACAATGGGTGCATGATGAACGCTACCCGTACTCGGGGCTCGGCTCATATTATTGGGGGGGCCCTGGGTGCCGGAAAGCTGTGACATCCATTGACATGGTGATGTGAACTACGTGGAACTCCCATGATTTCGGCTCATATTATTGAGGGAACTCATGGCGACCGTCCATTAAGGTTCAACATCGATGGGTAAGGCTTGACACGTGAAGATGAACGACGTCATATTATTGGGTCCTAATCAAACGTGAGACAAAAGTTTACGTTAAGGGTTGCATTGTGATGCAATTGGAAACTACCTTTTAGGAATTGTGATTGGCTGATATTATTCGGGATCATAATTCGCTAATTGGACCTTACGTACCTACTGAGGAAAGGAGTTTCCCGTTTTCACTAGAGGGTAGTGAAAAATGTCAAAACAGTGGGAGTAAATATTTATAAAGTTAAAGTCCATACTTTATATCTTACCAAATATTTTAAATAGTCATCAACATTTATCTGTTTTACTTTTCAGTACAAATTTTGACAATGTCTTCGATTCGCAATCCGATATCTGCAATACTCGACAAACACATGTTAACCGGACCTAATTACCTCACTTGGCTAAGAAACCTAAAAATCGTCTTGAATTCGGAAAGGGTAACATATACACTAACTCAGTCGCCCCCTGTTGAGGCTCCGACTGACTGCAATCCTGAGGAATTGCAGGCTTACAAGGAATGGTGTGACCATGACTTGATAGCCAGGTGTTATATGCTGACTTCTATGAACGATGAGCTTCAGAGGCGTTTTGAGGGTGCAAAGAGTGCTGCTGACATTCATTTGCATCTCAAAGAGCTCTTTGGTGAGCAAACACGACCTCTAAGGCATGCTACCGTCAAGGAGCTGATCACTTTGCGCATGCGAGATGGGGCCTCGGTCCATGAGCATGGCTTAAAGGTGATCGGGCTCGTGGACAAGCTCGTTGGCATGGATTTGATCTTGCCTTCGGAGTTGACCACGGACGTGTTGCTGTTATCGCTGCCTAGCTCATTTGATCCTTTTGTGGTGAACTTCAACATGAACAAGATGGAACCGACCCTTGAGGAGTTGGTAAACATGCTTGTTACCTTTGAGTCCACTATCAAGAAAGAGAAGTCGGTTCTTTATGTGGGTTCTTCATCTGGTACGAAGATTGATCCACATGGGAAGGGAAAGAAGAGTTCTTTCCAACGTCCCGAGAAGAACGTGCCCTTGTTGAGGCAATCTCCGAATCCCTGTTGTAGGCAGCCAGACCAGTTAAGGCTGACAAGACTAGTGATGTATGTCATCACTGCAAGAAGCCTGGACATTGGAGGCGTAATTGCAAAGAATATCTTGCCCAGAAGTGTTCTGGAAACGGTATGTTCTAAATTTAAGTAAACATTTTAATTAACTCTACTTCTTGGGTATTAGATACCGGTTGTGACTCACATCTCTGTAATGGGTTACAGGTGATGGGAAGAAGTAGGAAGCTTAAGGAAGGTGTGACCTTCTTGAGGATGGGCAATGGAGCAAGAGTTGCTGCCAAGACCTTAAGAGATGTTTACTTATTGTTGAACAATAGTTTTAAGTTAATTAAGAGATGTTTGTTTGTACCTTTTTGATGAAAAAACATTATTTCCATTTCTATTGTAATAAAGATGGATATTCTTGTTTATTTAGCAAAGGTGTTTGCAACATTTACAAGAATGAATGTTTAATTGGTACTTGAGAACTTGAAAACGATCTCTATAACTTAAAATTAAAAGATATTCCATTAAATGTCCATTCAAAGGCAGACACCATATGAGATATGGATGGGTAAGCCTCCCAAATATTCTTATCTTAGAATATGGGGAGCCCTGCTTATGTGAAGCAGGTAAGTGGGAGATAAATTGGATTGTTGATCCATTTTATGTTACTTTGTGGGATATCCAAGGAATTAAGTTGGATATCATTTCTATCATCCCCAAGAAACAAAAGTGTTTGTTTCTAGGAATGCAACCTTTTTGGAAAGGGATTTTCTATTGGATAGAAAAAGGCAGATGATAGAACTCGAAGGAGTTCGAGAGAAACCCACAATTATAGAACCCACACCCGATGAGCCAAGAGAGGAGATACAAGCTCCTAGCAGATAAGAGAAAGTCTCGAGACCACCTATGAGGTATGGTCAGCTTCTTGAAGAAGGCCATGATGAGCCTAACCATGGATGTGATCCATGGACCTTCAAGGAAGCGTTATCTGATGCCAATTCATCCAAGTGACTTGAAGAAATGGAATCTGAGTTGAATTCCATACATTCGAACCAAGTGTAGGATCTTGTTGATCCACCTGTGGGAACTGTTCCCACAGGGACTTGGGGAGGATGGGAAGGTGTTGACCTTCAAGGCGCGATTGGTGGCAAAAGGATGTACTCAAAGACAAGGAGTTGACTTTGAGGAAACCTTTTCCCAATCGCAATGTTCAAGTCCATAAGGATTTTATTAGCCATAGCTGCATAGTATGACTATGAGATATGGCAGATGGATGTCAAGACAAACTTTCTTAAATGGGGATTTTAAGAAAGTTATTTACATGTCTTAACCTGAAGGGTTTACATCTATCGGAAGTGAGCATATGGTATGCAAACTTCAGAGATCTATTTATGATCTAAAGCAGGCATCTAGGAGTTGGAACCTCAGATTCGACAGTACAATCAAATAGTTTGATTTACTAAGAATCATGAGGGACCCTATGTGTATAAGAAGGTCAGTGGGAGTGTTGTGACATTCCTGGTGTTATATGTTGATAACATTCTACTCATTGGGAATGATGTAGGAATGTTGCAATCAACAAAGATATGGTTAGCGAGTAAGTTCTCGATGAAGGACTTGGGTGAAGCATCTTTTGTATTGGGATACAGATCTATTGAGATAGATCGAAAAGATGGCTTGGTCTCACCCAGTCCACATACATGATACCATCGTGAAGCGGTTCTCGATGGATGCGTCCTTGAGAGGACATCTACCAATGTGTCATGGCGTGTCCCTATCCAAGTCTGTCTCCTGAGACTGATGCAGAGATAGTGACGATGACACGCATTCCGTATGCTTCGGCAATTGGTAACATCATGTATGGGATGATATCTACACGTCCTGACGTGGCGTTTTCACTATGTGTAGTGAAAGATATCAATCGAACCCCGGTCTTCCACAACTAGAAAGCTGTGAAAGACATCCTCAAGTTGTTGAGAAGGACCAATAAGTTGTTCTTGGTCTATGGGGGTAGAGAACTGAAATTGGAAGGCTATACCGACTCTAGCTTCCAAAGCGATATCGATAACTCGAAGTCAACCTCTAGGTTTGTATTCATGCTCAACGGTGCTGCTGTCTCTTGGAAGAGTTCCAAGCAAGACAATATTACGGATTCCAGCACAGAGGCCGAATACATTGCTGCATCAGATGCAGCAAGGGAGGCTGTTTGGATAAGGAATTTCGTCTAAGAGTTGGACGTCATTCCTAATGGAGTTGCTCCTATCCCGGTGTTGTGTGACAACACGGGAGCTATAGCTCAAGCAAAGGAGCCAAGGTCTCATCAGAATCCAAACTCGTATTGAGAAAGTACCACATCCTCGGAGAGATTGTGGAAAGAAGAGTAGTGTCTATTGACAAAGTCGGCTCCGCAGATTATGTTGTTGATCCACTAGCTAAGCCTTTACCTGGACCATTATTCGACAAGCATCGCGAATCAATGGGTTTTATGCATATGGGTAGTTGGCTCTAGTGCAAGTGGGAGATTGTTAGAGTAGGTGCCCGTCGAGCCAAGTGTTGGCCGAGTGTTCACAATGAAACTCTATGTATAAGCAATCTTTATTTTAATAATATTTGAAATTATTATTTTGGCAAATCTTTATCTGTATACCCATGCTAGCTGCATAGATAAAGCCCTTGAATATACAAATAGTAGAAAGAATATGAGATGCTCATATGATGAGTATCATGAAACTCATATTTGTAATACTGTATATTCTAAACGGTTCCTAGTCGATTCAGCCGCCACTAAGAAGGATATAGGCCGCTCGAGTTAGAGACTAGTATCTGCGATGTGAGTACCATGTTTCATTGGTAGGGGACATTGTGATGTCCGAACATGCAGATAGGTGCTCCTTGTAGAGTGCACTGAACAACCCTCCATAAAAGGACTTTCCAAGTGGTTCTCACTTATCGAGTGGAAAAGTCCTGGTTTATGGTTGTACAGAATTAGTCCTTATGACCCGGGACAACATTGAGACTCTATGTGCTAGAATTACACTTTGACTTGTTTACCGACTCTCATGGGGTCATCAGGTGGCAAGGTTGGGTGTTCTGTCGAAACACATAGGAGTCGATGCATTGTAGTCGGGGATTCACCGCTTACCTTCGGGTATGGATATCCTATGTGTTATCATGTGTATGTAGATCGAAATCTCTGGCCAGAGTATGGTTGTAATTATGAAAGGTGTTTCATAGATTACACCATCGATGCAACTACGACATGACACATAGTATCGATTCATTGACAACTCTCGATAAACCAATGGTTGTCGAATCGATCGGGATATATGAGTTGAAGGGACCGTACTGTACGCTAACCATAATTGAATGGTTCTTGCAGGCACTATCATGTGATACCTAGGGAATCACGTAAGCGATGCTGCTAGGCGTTTAACGTGATTGGTTGGGTACTATCAGACTTGAGTTCTGACGTTCTTACTATCAAGGAGTTGATAAGTAAGAATGGAGCAATTGGGGTATGCTCGAATAAGGACATGTTTAGTCCGAATCACATGGAGATGTGAACCCACGGCTAGTTGTATCAATGAACCATTGAGGGCCACACAAGTACTAGCTTTGTAAATCCCGATGAGAAGTGAAAATAGTTCAATGTGTTGAACGGCTTATAAAGGAGTTTATAAGCGTAAGTAAAATTAGAAGTTTGACTTCTATAAAGGAGAAAATAGTTCAATGTGTTGAACGGCTTATAAATGTGTTTATAAGTGTAAAGAAAAATAGAAGTATGACTTCTATGAGAGAAATATAAATTTTAATTTATGGAAGTGTTCCTAAATTAAAATTTGGCCAAGTGACTAATGTTTTTGAAAATTGTGATTTTCATAAACATTATTATGGACTAAATTAAATTAATTCAAGTGTTGAATTAATTAAACACTAGTGGGCCTAGTAGAGCCCAAATAATTAAATTAATTCAAGTGTTGGATTAATTAAATAATATTGAGTCTTGTAGAGCTCAATTAAAATAATTATTTAACTAGTGGGACTTGGGTAAATTCAAGTAATGTTTAAATAGTCTCAAATGTGTTTGAGATATTTAAATTTAGTCCAAAGTTTTTAATTTGATTAAAAACTATATAATATGCATGCATGGGAGGTGAAGAGTTGGGGAATACTTTTGATTAAAATAATGGTTGGCATGCAACTTTTTGAATCAACTTTTTGCAACCCCAAGACTAGTCTCTCCTCCCTCATTACACAAGTATGTTGGCCGAAATTCCTACACCAATTCTCTCCAAGTTTTCTCCATTTTTGTGTTCTTCAATTGTTGAAGAATACACACACTTTTCTTTGAAAAATCCTCTTAGTTTTCTAGTACAAATTAAGAGGGGATTTACCTAGTTGGTGGTGGGCCTTATTTTGAAGGAAAGATTCAAGGATTTGGAGGAGGAGCTTGTAGATTGTCTACCTTCAAGAGCTAAGGTGTTTACACCTTAGTTGGAGCCATAAAATCAATCCTTGTGATTGATAGGTAATTTTCTCAACACCCTATGCTTGAAAGTTGAGATTTTTGTATATGTTTGTACAACTAGTACATGGTGTTCAATTTTGAAAAATTTTATACCAAAATTTCGGTTTTCATGTTTTGAAAACAATTTTGTGCTTCCGTTGCGATTTTGAACACCGTATATCGATCCCTTTCAACAGAATCAATAGTCCTAGGCATGCCATGCAACCTAACGACTTCTCTAAAGAACAAATCCGCAATGTTTGAAGCATCATCGGTTTTATGACAAGCTATAAAATGTGCCATCTTAGAGAATCTATCCACAACAACAAAAATAGAATCCCTCTCCTTCTTAGTCCTAGGCAACCCCAAAATAAAGTCCATAGAAATGTCAATCCAAGTTCTTTTTAAGAATAGCACGCAAAAGTGTTCCCAAAGTTCTATTGATAACTTCAGTTTGTCCATCCGTTTGAGGATGACAAGTAGTAGAAAACAACAATTTTGTGCCAAGTTTAGCCCATAAAGTCTTCCAAAAGTAACTCAAGAATTTAACATCGCGACCAGAAACAATAGTCCTAGGCATGCCATGCAACCTAACGACTTCTCTAAAGAACAAATCCGCAATGTTTGAAGCATCATCGGTTTTATGACAAGCTATAAAATGTGTCATCTTAGAGAATCTATCCACAACAACAAAAATAGAATCCCTCCCTTCTTAGTCCTAGGCAACCCCAAAATAAAGTCCATAGAAATGTCAATCCAAGTTCTTTTTAAGAATAGCACGCAAAAGTGTTCCCAAAGTTCTATTGACAACTTCAGTTTGTCCATCCGTTTGAGGATGACAAGTAGTAGAAAACAACAATTTTGTGCCAAGTTTAGCCCATAAAGTCTTCCAAAAGTAACTCAAGAATTTAACATCGCGACCAGAAACAATAGTCCTAGGCATGCCATGCAACCTAACGACTTCTCTAAAGAACAAATCCGCAATGTTTGAAGCATCATCGGTTTTATGACAAGCTATAAAATGTGCCATCTTAGAGAATCTATCCACAACAACAAAAATAGAATCCCTCCCCTTCTTAGTCCTAGGCAACCTCAAAATAAAGTCCATAGAAATGTCAATCCAAGTTCTTTTTAAGAATAGCACGCAAAAGTGTTCCCAAAGTTCTATTGACAACTTCAGTTTGTCCATCCGTTTGAGGATGACAAGTAGTAGAAAACAACAATTTTGTGCCAAGTTTAGCCCATAAAGTCTTCCAAAAGTAACTCAAGAATTTAACATCGCGACCAGAAACAATAGTCCTAGGCATGCCATGCAACCTAACGACTTCTCTAAAGAACAAATCCGCAATGTTTGAAGCATCATCGGTTTAATGACAAGCTATAAAATGTGCCATCTTAGAGAATCTATCCACAACAACAAAAATAGAATCCCTCCCCTTCTTAGTCCTAGGCAACCCAAAATAAAGTCCATAGAAATGTCAATCCAAGTTCTTTTTAAGAATAGCACGCAAAAGTGTTCCCAAAGTTCTATTGACAACTTCAGTTTGTCCATCCGTTTGAGGATGACAAGTAGTAGAAAACAACAATTTTGTGCCAAGTTTAGCCCATAAAGTCTTCCAAAAGTAACTCAAGAATTTAACATCGCGACCAGAAACAATAGTCCTAGGCATGCCATGCAACCTAACGACTTCTCTAAAGAACAAATCCGCAATGTTTGAAGCATCATCGGTTTTATGACAAGCTATAAAATGTGCCATCTTAGAGAATCTATCCACAACAACAAAAATAGAATCCCTCCCCTTCTTAGTCCTAGGCAACCCCAAAATAAAGTCCATAGAAATGTCAATCCAAGTTCTTTTTAAGAATAGCACGCAAAAGTGTTCCCAAAGTTCTATTGACAACTTCAGTTTGTCCATCCGTTTGAGGATGACAAGTAGTAGAAAACAACAATTTTGTGCCAAGTTTAGCCCATAAAGTCTTCCAAAAGTAACTCAAGAATTTAACATCGCGACCAGAAACAATAGTCCTAGGCATGCCATGCAACCTAACGACTTCTCTAAAGAACAAATCCGCAATGTTTGAAGCATCATCGGTTTAATGACAAGCTATAAAATGTGCCATCTTAGAGAATCTATCCACAACAACAAAAATAGAATCCCTCCCCTTCTTAGTCCTAGGCAACCCCAAAATAAAGTCCATAGAAATGTCAATCCAAGTTCTTTTTAAGAATAGCACGCAAAAGTGTTCCCAAAGTTCTATTGACAACTTCAGTTTGTCCATCCGTTTGAGGATGACAAGTAGTAGAAAACAACAATTTTGTGCCAAGTTTAGCCCATAAAGTCTTCCAAAAGTAACTCAAGAATTTAACATCGCGACCAGAAACAATAGTCCTAGGCATGCCATGCAACCTAACGACTTCTCTAAAGAACAAATCCGCAATGTTTGAAGCATCATCGGTTTTATGACAAGCTATAAAATGTGCCATCTTAGAGAATCTATCCACAACAACAAAAATAGAATCCCTCCCCTTCTTAGTCCTAGGCAACCCCAAAATAAAGTCCATAGAAATGTCAATCCAAGTTCTTTTTAAGAATAGCACGCAAAAGTGTTCCCAAAGTTCTATTGACAACTTCAGTTTGTCCATCCGTTTGAGGATGACAAGTAGTAGAAAACAACAATTTTGTGCCAAGTTTAGCCCATAAAGTCTTCCAAAAGTAACTCAAGAATTTAACATCGCGACCAGAAACAATAGTCCTAGGCATGCCATGCAACCTAACGACTTCTCTAAAGAACAAATCCGCAATGTTTGAAGCATCATCGGTTTTATGACAAGCTATAAAATGTGCCATCTTAGAGAATCTATCCACAACAACAAAAATAGAATCCCTCCCCTTCTTAGTCCTAGGCAACCCCAAAATAAAGTCCATAGAAATGTCAATCCAAGTTCTTTTTAAGAATAGCACGCAAAAGTGTTCCCAAAGTTCTATTGACAACTTCAGTTTGTCCATCCGTTTGAGGATGACAAGTAGTAGAAAACAACAATTTTGTGCCAAGTTTAGCCCATAAAGTCTTCCAAAAGTAACTCAAGAATTTAACATCGCGACCAGAAACAATAGTCCTAGGCATGCCATGCAACCTAACGACTTCTCTAAAGAACAAATCCGCAATGTTTGAAGCATCATCGGTTTAATGACAAGCTATAAAATGTGCCATCTTAGAGAATCTATCCACAACAACAAAAATAGAATCCCTCCCCTTCTTAGTCCTAGGCAACCCCAAAATAAAGTCCATAGAAATGTCAATCCAAGTTCTTTTTAAGAATAGCACGCAAAAGTGTTCCCAAAGTTCTATTGACAACTTCAGTTTGTCCATCCGTTTGAGGATGACAAGTAGTAGAAAACAACAATTTTGTGCCAAGTTTAGCCCATAAAGTCTTCCAAAAGTAACTCAAGAATTTAACATCGCGACCAGAAACAATAGTCCTAGGCATGCCATGCAACCTAACGACTTCTCTAAAGAACAAATCCGCAATGTTTGAAGCATCATCGGTTTTATGACAAGCTATAAAATGTGCCATCTTAGAGAATCTATCCACAACAACAAAAATAGAATCCCTCCCCTTCTTAGTCCTAGGCAACCCCAAAATAAAGTCCATAGAAATGTCAATCCAAGTTCTTTTTAAGAATAGCACGCAAAAGTGTTCCCAAAGTTCTATTGACAACTTCAGTTTGTCCATCCGTTTGAGGATGACAAGTAGTAGAAAACAACAATTTTGTGCCAAGTTTAGCCCATAAAGTCTTCCAAAAGTAACTCAAGAATTTAACATCGCGACCAGAAACAATAGTCCTAGGCATGCCATGCAACCTAACGACTTCTCTAAAGAACAAATCCGCAATGTTTGAAGCATCATCGGTTTATGACAAGCTATAAAATGTGCCATCTTAGAGAATCTATCCACAACAACAAAAATAGAATCCCTCCCCTTCTTAGTCCTAGGCAACCCCAAAATAAAGTCCATAGAAATGTCAATCCAAGTTCTTTTTAAGAATAGCACGCAAAAGTGTTCCCAAAGTTCTATTGACAACTTCAGTTTGTCCATCCGTTTGAGGATGACAAGTAGTAGAAAACAACAATTTTGTGCCAAGTTTAGCCCATAAAGTCTTCCAAAAGTAACTCAAGAATTTAACATCGCGACCAGAAACAATAGTCCTAGGCATGCCATGCAACCTAACGACTTCTCTAAAGAACAAATCCGCAATGTTTGAAGCATCATCGGTTTTATGACAAGCTATAAAATGTGCCATCTTAGAGAATCTATCCACAACAACAAAAATAGAATCCCTCCCCTTCTTAGTCCTAGGCAACCCCAAAATAAAGTCCATAGAAATGTCAATCCAAGTTCTTTTTAAGAATAGCACGCAAAAGTGTTCCCAAAGTTCTATTGACAACTTCAGTTTGTCCATCCGTTTGAGGATGACAAGTAGTAGAAAACAACAATTTTGTGCCAAGTTTAGCCCATAAAGTCTTCCAAAAGTAACTCAAGAATTTAACATCGCGACCAGAAACAATAGTCCTAGGCATGCCATGCAACCTAACGACTTCTCTAAAGAACAAATCCGCAATGTTTGAAGCATCATCGGTTTTATGACAAGCTATAAAATGTGCCATCTTAGAGAATCTATCCACAACAACAAAAATAGAATCCCTCCCCTTCTTAGTCCTAGGCAACCCCAAAATAAAGTCCATAGAAATGTCAATCCAAGTTCTTTTTAAGAATAGCACGCAAAAGTGTTCCCAAAGTTCTATTGACAACTTCAGTTTGTCCATCCGTTTGAGGATGACAAGTAGTAGAAAACAACAATTTTGTGCCAAGTTTAGCCCATAAAGTCTTCCAAAAGTAACTCAAGAATTTAACATCGCGACCAGAAACAATAGTCCTAGGCATGCCATGCAACCTAACGACTTCTCTAAAGAACAAATCCGCAATGTTTGAAGCATCATCGGTTTTATGACAAGCTATAAAATGTGCCATCTTAGAGAATCTATCCACAACAACAAAAATAGAATCCCTCCCTTCTTAGTCCTAGGCAACCCCAAAATAAAGTCCATAGAAATGTCAATCCAAGTTCTTTTTAAGAATAGCACGCAAAAGTGTTCCCAAAGTTCTATTGACAACTTCAGTTTGTCCATCCGTTTGAGGATGACAAGTAGTAGAAAACAACAATTTTGTGCCAAGTTTAGCCCATAAAGTCTTCCAAAAGTAACTCAAGAATTTAACATCGCGACCAGAAACAATAGTCCTAGGCATGCCATGCAACCTAACGACTTCTCTAAAGAACAAATCCGCAATGTTTGAAGCATCATCGGTTTTATGACAAGCTATAAAATGTGCCATCTTAGAGAATCTATCCACAACAACAAAAATAGAATCCCTCCCCTTCTTAGTCCTAGGCAACCCCAAAATAAAGTCCATAGAAATGTCAATCCAAGTTCTTTTTAAGAATAGCACGCAAAAGTGTTCCCAAAGTTCTATTGACAACTTCAGTTTGTCCATCCGTTTGAGGATGACAAGTAGTAGAAAACAACAATTTTGTGCCAAGTTTAGCCCATAAAGTCTTCCAAAAGTAACTCAAGAATTTAACATCGCGACCAGAAACAATAGTCCTAGGCATGCCATGCAACCTAACGACTTCTCTAAAGAACAAATCCGCAATGTTTGAAGCATCATCGGTTTTATGACAAGCTATAAAATGTGCCATCTTAGAGAATCTATCCACAACAACAAAAATAGAATCCCTACCCTTCTTAGTCCTAGGCAACCCAAAATAAAGTCCATAGAAATGTCAATCCAAGTTCTTTTTAAGAATAGCACGCAAAAGTGTTCCCAAAGTTCTATTGACAACTTCAGTTTGTCCATCCGTTTGAGGATGACAAGTAGTAGAAAACAACAATTTTGTGCCAAGTTTAGCCCATAAAGTCTTCCAAAAGTAACTCAAGAATTTAACATCGCGACCAGAAACAATAGTCCTAGGCATGCCATGCAACCTAACGACTTCTCTAAAGAACAAATCCGCAATGTTTGAAGCATCATCGGTTTTATGACAAGCTATAAAATGTGCCATCTTAGAGAATCTATCCACAACAACAAAATAGAATCCCTCCCCTTCTTAGTCCTAGGCAACCCCAAAATAAAGTCCATAGAAATGTCAATCCAAGTTCTTTTTAAGAATAGCACGCAAAAGTGTTCCCAAAGTTCTATTGACAACTTCAGTTTGTCCATCCGTTTGAGGATGACAAGTAGTAGAAAACAACAATTTTGTGCCAAGTTTAGCCCATAAAGTCTTCCAAAAGTAACTCAAGAATTTAACATCGCGACCAGAAACAATAGTCCTAGGCATGCCATGCAACCTAACGACTTCTCTAAAGAACAAATCCGCAATGTTTGAAGCATCATCGGTTTTATGACAAGCTATAAAATGTGCCATCTTAGAGAATCTATCCACAACAACAAAATAGAATCCCTCCCCTTCTTAGTACCTAGGCAACCCCAAAATAAAGTCCATAGAAATGTCAATCCAAGTTCTTTTTAAGAATAGCACGCAAAAGTGTTCCCAAAGTTCTATTGACAACTTCAGTTTGTCCATCCGTTTGAGGATGACAAGTAGTAGAAAACAACAATTTTGTGCCAAGTTTAGCCCATAAAGTCTTCCAAAAGTAACTCAAGAATTTAACATCGCGACCAGAAACAATAGTCCTAGGCATTCCATGCAACCTAACGACTTCTCTAAAGAACAAATCCGCAATGTTTGAAGCATCATCGGTTTTATGACAAGCTATAAAATGTGCCATCTTAGAGAATCTATCCACAACAACAAAAATAGAATCCCTCCCCTTCTTAGTCCTAGGCAACCTCAAAATAAAGTCCATAGAAATGTCAATCCAAGTTCTTTTTAAGAATAGCACGCAAAAGTGTTCCAAAGTTCTATTGACAACTTCAGTTTGTCCATCCGTTTGAGGATGACAAGTAGTAGAAAACAACAATTTTGTGCCAAGTTTAGCCCATAAAGTCTTCCAAAAGTAACTCAAGAATTTAACATCGCGACTAGAAACAATAGTCCTAGGCATGCCATGCAACCTAACGACTTCTCTAAAGAACAAATCCGCAATGTTTGAAGCATCATCGGTTTTATGACAAGCTATAAAATGTGCCATCTTAGAGAATCTATCCACAACAACAAAAATAGAATCTCTCCCCTTCTTAGTCCTAGGCAACCCCAAAATAAAGTCCATAGAAATGTCAATCCAAGTTCTTTTTAAGAATAGCACGCAAAAGTGTTCCCAAAGTTCTATTGACAACTTCAGTTTGTCCATCCGTTTGAGGATGAAAAGTAGTAGAAAACAACAATTTTGTGCCAAGTTTAGCCCATAGAGTCTTCCAAAAGTAACTCAAGAATTTAACATCGCGACCAGAAACAATAGTCCTAGGCATGCCATTGCAACCTATCGACTTCTCTAAAGAACAAATCCGCCATGTTTGAAGCATCATCGGTTTTAGGACAAGCTATAAAATGTGCCATCTTAGAGAATCTATCCACAACAACAAAAATAGAATCCCCTACCCTTCTTAGTCCTAGGCAACCCAAAATTAAAGTCCATAGAAATGTCAATCCAAGTTCTTTTTAAGAATAGCACGCAAAGGTGTTCCCAAAGTTCTATTGACAACTTCAGTTTGTCCATCCGTTTGAGGATGACAAGTAGTAGAAAACAACAATTTTGTGCCAAGTTTAGCCCATAAAGTCTTCCAAAAGTAACTCAATAATTTAACATTGCGAACAGAATCAATAGTCCTAGGCATGCCATGCAACCTAACGACTTCTCTAAAGAACAAATCCGCAATGTTTGAAGCATCATCGGTTTTATGACAAGCTATAAATTGTGCCATCTTAGAGAATCTATCCACAACAACAAAAATAGAATCCCTCCCCTTCTTAGTCCTAGGCAACCCCTAAATAAAGTCCATAGAAATGTCAATCCAAGTTCTTTTTAAGAATAGCACGCAAAAGTGTTCCCAAAGTTCTATTGACAACTTCAGTTTGTCCATCCGTTTGAGGATGACAAGTAGTAGAAAACAACAATTTTGTGTCAAGTTTAGCCCATAAAGTCTTCCAAAAGTAACTCAAGAATTTAACATTGCGAACAGAATCAATAGTCCTAGGCCTGCCACGCAACCTAACGACTTCTCTAAAGAACAAATCCGCAATGTTTGAAGCATCATCGGTATTATGACAAGCTATAAAATGTGCCATTTTAGAGAATCTATCCACAACAACAAAAATAGAATCCCTCTCCTTCTTAGTCCTAGGCAACCCCAAAATAAAGTCCATAGAAATGTCAATCCAAGTTATTTTTAAGAATATCTACGCAAAAGTGTTCCCAAAGTTCTATTGACAACTTCAGTTTGTCCATCCGTTTGAGGATGACAAGTAGTAGAAAACAACAATTTTGTGCCAAGTTTAGCCCATAAAGTCTTCCAAAAGTAACTCAAGAATTTAACATCGCGACCAGAAACAATAGTCCTAGGCATGCCATGCAACCTAACGACTTCTCTAAAGAACAAATCCGCAATGTTTGAAGCATCATCGGTTTTATGACAAGCTATAAAATGTGCCATCTTCGAGAATCTATCCACAACAACAAAAATAGAATCCCTCTCTTTCTTAGTCCTAGGCAACCCCAAAATAAAGTTCATAGATGTAAGGCTCGAGAATTATCAACTGGCATTGATGCTAGACTCATAGAAGTAAGAATGCATGACGTTTAAATGAGATTTTGAGCAGCAGGGCCGAAACCACATCGCACCCGCGGTGTTAAGACTACCGCCCCCGCGGTGTAGGTGATAGAAAATTGGGAGATTTTTCGAAGTAACACCGCACCCGCGGTGCGCGCACGACCGCACCCGCGGTGCTGAGACCGCACCCGCGGCGGTGCAAGCGCCGCACCCGCGGTGCGTGAATTTCCGAAAATGATAGGGCTGCCGAGAGCTCAGCGCACCCGCGCTCTTACACTGCCGCACCCGCGGTGTTGCATGCGAAATGCCACCTTTGAATTTCGTGTTGACACATGGCATGTATATATATATATGGATTGATGCTGAATCACTCTGCTCCACTTTCAGCAAGGATGAACCGAGAGCAAGCTTAGATATCTCAATTTCTTCATGGCTTAGAAATCATTTTGTGCAAGATTTAACCATCCAAATTCTAGTCCAAGTATAGATTTGAGTTCCTTGCTTCACTAGCTTCAAAAGGATGTAAGTATATCTCCTTTTCAGCATGGTTCGAAATCTATGTATTGGGGAAATTATGATTTTGTTAGAAATATGTGTTCTTGGTATATCGAGCACCGTAGATTCGTTATCAGATTGATTTTCGGATATCGTATGCTTTTGTTCGAAATTCCAGCATGTATTATGTGAAGATTTTACAGATTTTAGCTGGTGGATTGAGGTGTAGATGAGATTATGAGTTGTTGGGAATGAATTATGATTGTGTATTATTGTTTGAGTTGATCGGTATTGCGAGAATACGCCGTTATGTCGTCAATTTGTAGCAAGACTGATTATTTACTATTCCAAGATTTGCTTGAGTTGTGGTTTGATATAGAACATTTGTATATCGCCATTTCAGATTTGAAGTAACAGGTTTGACATTTGATTCAAGATCTAGACAGACAGTGCGACAAGAAAGGTATAATTCATGTGGTCTTGGGATTGCACAACTCGATTCAGATTTGATACGAGTTTCCCTAAATCACATACTAGATTGCTATTACATTGATTATGTAATGTCTTGTTTATTGATTTATATTCGAGTCCTGAGATAGGAGATATTGGCAGACTTGCCAAAACTAGACGTTTCGGTGTATCGTCGCATAGGAGCAGATTTGCTATATGTGTAGACCCTCGATACAGAGTTGACCGAAGTCTAGGAATAAGACGTACCGTTGCCCCGAGTGGTTGGGTAGGTGACAGACCGTCTTATTCACACCGGGATCCCTAGATTAGAAAAGAGTCGAGTCAAGATGTGAATTGTCGAATACAGATTTGTATTCTACTACATGTTTAGATGTATATTCATGTTACTTGATTTATGTTATGCATTGTACATGATTATGACATTGCATGCATCCATGTTTTATACTGGGATATGTTCTCACCGGAGTTATCCGGCTGTTGTCGTGTCTGTATGTGTGCATGGCAACAGGTGGGGCAGGATCAGGGTCACGACGAGGAAGAGAGAGTTGATAGCGTGGAGATCTCGGGCGTGGAAGATTCCTAGTGCTTTCTACTAGACTTGTGGCAATTATGTTTGTAGTTGTCATTGAACACTAGTGTATGGTTGTACTAGACAGACTTGTATGTACATTACGTGGTTTAATTTCAGTTAACGACATGTTATGCTTTATTTATACATTTGAATTAATGTTAAAAGCAAAATTTTGACCCACATTTTCGAACAAAGATCCAATTAAATCCCAAAAGAATAGAGTAGAGCCCGGGTCCCCACAACAGGTGGTATCAGAGCAGTAGGTTCTGTAGACTGAGATAGAATAGAATGAGCGGGGTAGATCGAGTCATCTTCCTTGCTTTTGAGATGCTAGCATGCTTTATTGCTTTCCCTATTATATGTTGTGTTGTATTATCTGAATTGATTTACAGCATTTCAAGCCTGAATCAGAACCGATTCTCGATCAGAGGTATATGATCAGAGAAGGGCTGAGACAGATGATATTGATTATGTACTAATCAGTTTGATAATCAGATTTATGCCGCCTAGACGAGTGCCACAGCCAGAGCAGGGTAGCACATCAGGTGTACAGATGGATGTTACCGCTACACCGATGGAGACTTTATTGAAGAGATTCCAGTCTTTCCATCCGCCTACCCTGAAGGGCACCGAGAGTGCAGTAGAGTGCGAGAGTTGGCTCGATGATATCGAGATGCTGTTTGAGTCTTTGGCCTATACTGACGAACGACGTGTGAAGTTGATAGGGCATCAGATGCAAGAGGTTGCAAAGAGCTGGTGGTTGACTACGAAGAGAGCCTTGGAGCACCGAGGCATTGATATCACGTGGAAAGTCTTCAAAGATGATTTCTATCAGCGCTTCTTTCCCGTTTCGTACCGGAAAGACAAGGGAGCTGAATTTGCGAATCTGAAGCAGGGACAGTGGAACATCGAGGAGTATGTGGCTAAATTTTCTGCCTTGCTACGATTTGCACCGCATGTGGCCGGAAACGACGAGGCAGTGGCCGATCAGTTCATCAACGGACTAAATCCGGATGTTTTCACTTTGGTGAACACGGGCCGGCCTAGTACTTTTTCGGAGGCACTGAACCGAGCAAAGGGAGCAGAGGCTGGCTTGATCAGGCAGCGAGGAGCTTCCTACGGTGTTCAGGGGCCGAGACCGCCACAGTCCATGACCGTACAGTTTCCATCACCTCCTCCTCGTTTTGACAGCGGAGCTAGTGGTAGTGGTAAGAAGGAATTTCTAAAGGCTAAAGGCAAACAGTTTAAGAAATCTGGGAGTAGTTCATCGAGTTCGAGTGGATCTCGACAGAGAGGTCAGGGGTCAGAGTATAGTGGTGCATACTGTGGTTCATGCGGAGGGCGACATGCGACGGAGCAGTGTCAAGGAGTTCTGGGACGCTGTAACATCTGTAGGCAACAGGGACATTTCGCCAGAGTTTGTCCCCAGAGAGGTGCACAACGATTCCAGAGCACAGGATCATCAGCACCAGCGCCACAGATGGAGAGACAGGCATCCTCTGTACACTCCTTTCAGCCACCCTCCACACAGACACAGCAGAGGCCAGGAGGTAGTCAGACGGTGAGTCAGCCTCCTCGACAGCAGGCACGTGTTTTTGCCCTGACAGAGGAGCAGGCGCAGGAGGCGCCAGATGACGTCATTGCAGGTAATTGTTTCCTTTGCGGTTATCCTGCATATGTGTTGATAGACACAGGGGCATCGCATACATTCATATCTGAACATTTTGCATTGAGACATGCATTACCTGTTGAGTCAATGTCGACAGTAGTGTCTATAGCTTCTCCGTTGGGAAGTGGCTTGATATCTGTTACTACTGTTAGGCACTGTATGCTTCAGTTTGAGGGGCATGAGATTGATCTTGATTGTGTAGTACTTGGTTTGGCTGATTTTGATTGTATAGTCGGTATAGACATGTTGACCAAGTACAGGGCTACTGTAGATTGTTTCCACAAGATTGTCAGATTCAGACCCGAAATGACAGACGAGTGGAAATTCTACGGCAAGGGTTCCAGATCTCGGATTCCCTTAGTATCTGCTCTGACTATGAGTAGATTGCTTCAGAGAGGAGCAGAGGGCTTTCTCGTATATTCAGTAGACCTACTAAAGTCGAGCCCAGCATTGGCAGATTTGCCAGTGGTTTGCGAGTTTGCAGATGTTTTTCCTGATGAGATTCCAGGGTTGCCTCCGGTTCGAGAGGTTGATTTCAGCATAGATCTTATGCCCGGTTCTGTTCCTATTTCGAGAGCTCCGTATAGGATGGCACCGATAGAGCTGAAAGAGTTGAAAGCACAGTTGGAGGATCTTCTGTCCAAGGGATATATCAGACCCAGTGTATCACCTTGGGGTGCTCCGGTGCTTTTTGTTAGAAAGAAAGATGGTTCGATGCGACTGTGTATTGATTATAGGCAGTTGAACAAGGCGACCGTGAAGAACAAGTATCCGTTGCCTCGCATCGACGATTTGTTTGATCAGTTACAGGGATCTTCGGTATACTCGAAGATTGATTTGAGATCAGGGTATCATCAACTCCGAGTTAGAGACGTTGATATTCCGAAGACTGCATTCCGAACCAGGTATGGACACTACGAGTTTGTTGTTATGCCTTTCGGTTTGACGAATGCACCTGCGGTGTTTATGAGTCTGATGAACCGCATTTTTCAGAGATATTTAGATGATTTTGTGATTGTGTTTATTGACGACATTTTGGTGTATTCGAAGAGTTTGACTGAGCATGCAGATCATCTGAGAATTGTGCTAAAGACTTTGCGACAGGAGCAGTTGTATGCTAAACTGTCCAAGTGTGAATTCTGGTTGCGACAGGTTGTCTTCTTAGGGCACATTATATCTGGAGATGGTATTGCGGTAGATCCGAGTAAAGTTGAGGCTGTGATCAGTTGGCCGAGACCGACTTCTGTGCCAGAGATACGCAGTTTCATGGGTCTAGCCGGGTATTATCGACTTTTTATTCGAGACTTCTCCAGTATAGCGAAGCCGATTACCCAGTTGACACAGAAGAACATGCCATTTGTGTGGTCAGAAGAGTGTGAGAGCAGTTTTGTTGAGCTGAAGAAGAGGCTGACTAGTGCGCCTGTCTTGACAATTCCATCAGGTACAGGTGAGTTCGTTGTATATTGTGATGCATCTCACAGAGGGCTTGGATGTGTTCTTATGCAGCGAGGGCACGTGATAGCATACGCCTCTAAACAGCTGAAGCCGCACGAGACTCGTTATCCGATTCATGATCTTGAATTGGCGGCGATTGTGTTTGCACTTAAGATCTGGCGTCATTACCTATATGGCGAGAAATTTGAGATCTATTCCGATCATAAGAGCTTGAAATATCTCTTTTCTCAGTCAGAGTTGAACATGAGGCAGCGACGATGGCTTGATCTGTTGAAAGATTTTGATTGCGAGATCAAGTACCATCCAGGAAAGTCGAATGCAGCGGCAGACGCCTTGAGTCGAAAGGTATGTTCTTTGTCCTTGTCGACTATAGGTGTATCGAGTTTAGTAGAAGATTGTTGCTTGTCTGGATTGACATTTAATACAGAGAGTAGACCGTTGCGACTTGCTGCGATTCAGATTGAGCCAGACTTGATTTCGAGGATCAAAGAAGCACAGAGAACTGATCCGAATGTACAGAGATCGATTGATATGGTCAGAGCTGGTCATATCTCAGAATATCAGGTCAGAGATTCTGTTCTGTATGTGCATAACCGCCTAGTGGTGCCAGATGTTTCAGATTTGAGACGACAGATCATGTCGGAGGCACATTGTAGTCGGTTCAGCATTCATCCTGGAGGCAGGAAGATGTACAATGACTTGAAGACACAATTCTGGTGGAAACAGATGAAGACAGACATTGCAGAATTTGTGTCTAGATGTCTGAATTGCCAACAGGTGAAGGCAGAGAGAAAGAAGCCCGGAGGTCTACTTCAGAGTTTGTCTGTTCCTGAATGGAAATGGGACCACATTTCCATGGATTTCGTGACGAAGTTACCTCGATCTTCGCGGGGCTGTGACGCGATTTGGGTTGTGATAGACAGACTGACCAAATCAGCGTGCTTTATTCCATACAGGATGACCTATCGACATGATCAGATGGCAGAGTTGTATGTCAAAGAGGTCGTCAGATTGCATGGTGTGCCGAAGTCGATCGTATCAGATCGTGATCCACGATTCACTTCTCACTTTTGGCACAGCTTGCAGCAGGCTTTGGGTACGACTTTACACCTGAGCACTGCTTATCATCCCCAGACAGACGGACAGTCAGAACGGACTATCCAGACTTTAGAGGATATGCTGAGAGCTGTAGTACTAGACTTTGGTACTAGTTGGCAAGATTCATTGCCGTTGTGTGAGTTTTCATACAACAACAGCTATCAGACTAGCATTGAGATGGCACCGTTCGAAGCTTTATACGGAAAGAAGTGCAGATCTCCGTTGTACTGGTGTAGTATCCCGATGCCTAAATTGAGTAATTATTGGATTAATTATATTCTGCGAGTTCGGAAGGAACGAACCAGGATCGGACCGTCCGAAGAGGTTCGGATCGTCCGAAGTGGGTTCGGATGGACCGTTCGGTTCGGTGTCAGACCGAGTCTTGTCAACAGTAGACCGTGTCAGGGTTCGGATCGTCCGAAGAGGTTCGGATCGTCCGAAGACAGGTGGCTGGACACGTGGAAGACATGCAGAGTTCGGAACGTCCGAAGTGGATCGGATCGTCCGAAGTGCACAGGATCGGATCTTCCGAAGTGGATCGGATCGTCCGATCGTCGTCTATAAATAGAGGCGCGAGGCTTCACTTTTCAATTACCAATTCCGAGAGTTCCAGAGCGTTTTAGTCGTTTCTGATGGGTTTCTAGCTTTTCCCGAGGTTCGGGCACTAGCAGGGAGCTACTGGCTTTGTAGCGGAGCTGTGCTCTAGTTGGGAGCTAGCGGCATCAGTGGGCTGACTACGGACGCAGGTATGGTTCTGGGTTCCCTTGAGATTTGGGAGTATCTATTAGTCTAGTTAAGGCTTTTAGATGTGGTTTAGTGATATGGTATCACTTGGGTTGTAGGCTTGATTCTAGGGCTGATTGCTAGGATCTACTGGTTTGAGGTACGGAAGTACTATCCGAGATATCCTGGTTGAGTATGCTTTACTATGGTTGCATGTTTATGTGTTGCATTATTATCTGACATATGATGCATGGTTTATTATGCGGCATTTGCATAATCATGTTGGGCCTGTTTATCTTTTGAGATAGCCTGTTCAGAGGGTGCTCAGCCCTCGGTTGTTGTGGATGGTTGGACCCCGTTGGCCGACGGTGGTCAGGATACCGGTATATCCACAGGTTTATGGTATGGGAGCCACCTCCTGGTGCGACGGCGCAGAGTGCTACATACCTTGACGTCATTTGCCTGAGCAGTTTTTCGTTATACCCAGACCCTGGTATCCAGTACATTTTGCATACATGCATGTCATAGTCTTGTATACTCATGCTTTCGGTACTGAGCGTTTTATGCTCACGTCCTCGGTTTATCTCTGTTTTGGACACCCTATTCGATGGGGCAGGTCTCAGGTTGGACGGTCCAGGAGGGAGAGGACAGGGAGCTAGCAGGGGTTGACCTGTAGTTGCTGGTATTTTATTCTTGGGATTTAGTTTGATTTGGTTGTTTTAGTATTCGTACTTACTGATTCGATCGGGCTGTATATGTTGTTTTTTCCGCTGTTTATCTGATTCAGTTTTATTAAGTTAATTGCATGCTTAAGTTCTGATTAGTAGGTGATTCTGGAACGGGTCACTACATTTATGGTATCAGAGCCAGGTTTTAAGATTTTGGGATTTAGAACTGTTCTTTTGGGTCTAATCTCTGGTGACTTTTTGTAGAGATGTCTGGTTTTGACGACGATGCTAGTAGTCATGGCAGCGTGGGACGCTGGGGAGACCGCGACGATCGGGAGCGTCGTCGAGAGCATCGGGAACGTCGTCCACACCGACGAGATGAGCCTCGGAGTTTCAGTATGCATAGGTTCTTGCAGATGGGGCCGAAACCTCTTTCGGGCGGCGAGACTCCGGATGTTGCGGAGAACTGGCTTGAGAGGATGGAGAGCTGTTTCAAGTCTTTCCAGTGCTCGGCGGAGCAGCAGATGGATACCCTTGATTTCTTGCTGGAGGGCGGTGCACGTAAGTGGTGGAGGTCTACCTCTGCACCGATAGTTCAGCGACAGGGCCGAGTTCTTTGGGCCGATTTCCGAGCTGCTTTCATGCTGCTTTACTTTCCGCCAGCTCTTCTGCAGACCAAGGCGATTGAGTTGATCAATCTGAAGCAGGGGAGTTTGTCTGTTGATGAGTATCAGCAGAAGTTCTTTGAGTTGCTCCCATATGTTCCGCACGTCAGTGACAATGCGGTGGCCAAGTATAATCATTTTCTTCAGGGCCTCAATCAGGAGATTTATGATCGGGTCGTGGTCTGTGATGATCCGAAGTCGTATGAGGGCCTTGTGAACCGTTGTCGCCAGGCAGAGGGCAGTTTGCTGAGGGGTCGAGCCATGCAGTCTGCTCGTCCTACTAGTTCTTTGGGTCCCCGTGCCCAATCATTTAAGAAGGCTGGATCTACTTCTTCTTCCTCTGGATCTGGAGGAGTTCACCATTTTGGGAAGAAGAAGGGCCCGTGTCAGCATTGCGGGAAGGACCATCCGACAGAGCGTTGTCGCAGAGTTGCGGGTGCTTGTTTCAGGTGCGGTGAGATGGGCCACATGAAGAGAGATTGTCCACAGATGGGTGGAGGATCAGGATCTGGTTCTCAGGCTTCAGTTCATCAGAGGCCACAGCAGGGACAGTCTACTCAGGGCTCTAACCTCCGACCGCGTACTCAAGGGCAGGTCTTTGCTCTTAACCAGGATCAGGCTGCTGAGGAGAACGAGAGAGTTATTGCAGGTATTTGTAATTTATGTGGATTACCTGCTTACGTTCTCATTGATACTGGTGCATCGCATTCATTTATATCTGCGAGGTTTGCTAAGCGTCATGCTTTACCTTTCACTTCTTTGGACATTGTGGTATCTGTTTCCACACCGATGGGTCATTCGGTGTTAGCTAAACGTCTAGTGATGGGTTGTCCTCTAGAGTTTGAGGGTAATATCTTAACTGCTAATTTGATGATTCTTGCGATGGAGGATTTTGATTGCATTCTGGGAATAGATGTGCTGACTGTGTATAGAGCTACTGTGGACTGTTACCAGAAGTTCGTGCAGTTTCGTCCAGTGGAGGGCGACAGTTGGTTTTTCTATGGAGAGGGAGCGCGACCCCCGATGCCTGTGGTTTCTGCTCTGAAAGCCTGTCGTGCTTTAGAGTCGGGCGGGGAAGGCTACCTTATCTATGCTATTGATTCGTCCGCAGACAGTGTCGGGGTCAGTGACATTCCAGTGGTTTGCGATTTTCCGGATGTTTTTCCCGAGGAGATTCCTGGTTTTCCTCCAGTTCGGGAAGTGGATTTCAGCATTGATTTAGTGCCAGGCACGGCACCAATCTCCAGAGCTCCTTATCGTTTAGCTCCATCAGAGATGCAAGAATTGAAACAGCAGTTGCAGGATCTTCTTGACAAGGGGTATATTCGACCCAGTGTGTCCCCGTGGGGAGCACCAGTTCTTTTGGTCAAAAAGAAGGATGGTTCTATGCGGCTCTGCATAGATTATCGGCAGTTGAATCGTGCTACGATAAAGAATAAGTATCCGTTGCCACGGATTGATGATTTATTTGATCAACTGCAAGGTACCTCTGTGTATTCCAAGATCGATTTAAGGTCTGGTTATCATCAACTTCGAGTTCATCAGGGAGATATATCAAAGACTGCATTCAGGACCCGGTATGGGCATTATGAGTTTCTGGTTATGCCTTTTGGGGTGACGAATGCACCAGCAGTTTTTATGGATCTGATGAATCGGGTATTTCGAGACTTCTTGGATAAATTTGTTGTGGTGTTCATAGATGATATCTTAATCTATTCGCGTGATCAGCGAGAACACGTACAACACTTGAGAATTATTTTACAGATACTTCGCGAGAATCAGCTTTATGCGAAGTTGAGTAAATGCGAGTTTTGGATTGACAGGGTTGTATTCCTTGGTCATGTTATTTCTAGCGAGGGAGTTTCAGTTGACCCGAGCAAGGTGGAGGCGGTATTGAACTGGTCGCGTCCGACGACAGTAGCCGAGATCCGCAGTTTTCTGGGATTGACTGGGTATTATCGCCGCTTCATTGTCAACTTCTCTCAGATTGCTAAGCCACTTACTCAGCTCACTCGGAAAGATGTTTCATTTGAGTGGACATCAGAGTGCGAAGAGAGTTTCTTGGAGCTTCGCAGACGGTTGACATCTGCGCCTGTTTTGGCCTTACCGGCTGGATCTGGTGGTTTTAGTGTTTACACCGACGCCTCTTTGCAGGGTCTAGGGTGTGTTTTGATGCAGAATGAGCATGTGATTGCTTATGCGTCGAGGCAGTTGAAGCCTCATGAGGAGAACTATCCTGTTCATGATCTGGAATTAGCAGCGATCGTTTTTGCTTTGAAAATCTGGCGCCATTATCTGTATGGTGAGCGATTTGATATTTTCACCGATCATAAGAGTTTGAAGTATCTGTTCACTCAGGCAGAGTTGAACATGCGTCAGCGTCGCTGGATGGATCTACTCAAGGATTATGATTGTGAGATCAAGTATCATCCAGGATCTGCGAATCTCACGGCTGATGCTCTTAGTCGCAAGGTGAGATTGTCTGCTCTTCAGACTTGTGCTGTATCTGGGATTATTCAGGATTTCTGTTCGATGGGATTCAATTATAAGCATCGGAAGGGATCAGAGAGTATCCGTGTGGCTACTATTTTGTCTGAACCAGTGTTGTACTCTCGGATTAGAGATGCTCAGATGTCTGATTCTAAGGTTCAGAAATTAGCTCGGTTGGCTGATGGAGATAATACTTCTGGTTTCCACTATCAGTCTCAGGGTCTTTTGTGCTTATCTGGTCGTGTTGTTGTACCGGAGGATGACACTTTGAGGGAGGAGATTTTGTCCCAGGCTCATCGTAGCAAGTTGAGTGTTCATCCGGGGAGCAACAAGATGTATAAAGATTTAAGGACTCGATTTTGGTGGAAAGGTATGAAACGCAATGTTTATCAGTATGTCTCCAAGTGCCTGGTCTGTCAGCAGGTAAAGGCTGAGTATCGACGACCTGGAGGTTTGTTGCAGAATCTTCCTATTCCGGAGTGGAAGTGGGAGCATATCACGATGGACTTCGTGACTCACTTGCCTATGTCTGTGGGGAATAGAGATGCTATCTGGGTGGTAGTAGATCGGCTTACCAAGTCTGCCCATTTTCTTCCGTATAACAGAGATTTCACTTTCGATCGGATGGCACGGTTGTACATTCAGGAGATTGTACGGTTTCATGGTGTGCCTGTGAGTATCGTTAGTGACAGAGATCCTCGATTTACGTCTAGATTTTGGGGTAGCTTTCAGCAAGCTTTGGGCACTACTTTGAGTTTGAGTACTGCGTATCACCCAGAGACTGACGGACAGTCAGAGAGGACTATTCGTACGCTTGAGGATATGTTGAGGTCTTGTGTGATGGATTTCGGGCCAGCTTGGCAGGATCATTTGCCACTGATAGAGTTTGCATACAACAACAGCTTTCATAGGAGTATTGGTATGTCTCCGTTTGAAGCGTTGTATGGTCGACGTTGTCGTACTCCTCTGTTCTGGGAGGAAGTCGGAGAACGACAGGTCGAGGGTCCAGAATTGATTCAGCAGGCCAAGGATAAAGTTCTTGTGATCAAGCAGCGGATTAAGACTGCTCAGGATCGACAAGCGAGTTATGCGAACACCAAGCGCAGGCCTCTTCATTTTGATGCAGGCGAGAAAGTGTTTCTCAAGGTATCACCTTTTCGGAGGATTCTGAGATTTGGACTCAAGGGTAAGCTATCTCCGAGATTCATTGGTCCTTTTGAGATCTTGGAATGTGTGGGAGATTTGGCCTACAGATTAGCCTTGCCACCGTATCTGTCTAGTGTTCACAATGTGTTTCATGTGTCCTTGTTGAGACGATACGTAGCGGATGAGTCCCATGTTTTGCATCCGACAGAAGTTCAGTTGAATCCGGATTTGTCTTTTGTAGAAAGACCGGTTTCGATCTTAGACCGGAAGGATAAGGTACTGCGGAATAAGACTATTCCTCTTGTCTTAGTGCAGTGGCAGCGCCGAGGTACTGAAGAAGCTACTTGGGAACTAGAGAGTCGCATGCGGTCAGAGCATCCTGAGTTGTTCTAGTTGTAGCATTTTCAGTTATGATTGTAATTTCAGTTGTGCTTTCAATTTGTAATTCATTCTTGAGATGAATGTATTGATTGTTCAGAATTGTTATTCTTCAGACTCGATTTCGCGGACGAAATCCTTTTTAGAGGGGGAGAATGTAGTATCCCGATGCCTAAATTGAGTAATTATTGGATTAATTATATTCTGCGAGTTCGGAAGGAACGAACCAGGATCGGACCGTCCGAAGAGGTTCGTATCGTCCGAAGTGGGTTCGGATGGACCGTTCGGTTCGGTGTCAGACCGAGTCTTGTCAACAGTAGACCGTGTCAGGGTTCGGATCGTCCGAAGAGGTTCGGATCGTCCGAAGACAGGTGGCTGGACACGTGGAAGACATGCAGAGTTCGGAACGTCCGAAGTGGATCGGATCGTCCGAAGTGCACAGGATCGGATCTTCCGAAGTGGATCGGATCGTCCGATCGTCGTCTATAAATAGAGGCGCGAGGCTTCACTTTTCAATTACCAATTCCGAGAGTTCCAGAGCGTTTTAGTCGTTTCTGATGGGTTTCTAGCTTTTCCCGAGGTTCGGGCACTAGCAGGGAGCTACTGGCTTTGTAGCGGAGCTGTGCTCTAGTTGGGAGCTAGCGGCATCAGTGGGCTGACTACGGACGCAGGTATGGTTCTGGGTTCCCTTGAGATTTGGGAGTATCTATTAGTCTAGTTAAGGCTTTTAGATGTGGTTTAGTGATATGGTATCACTTGGGTTGTAGGCTTGATTCTAGGGCTGATTGCTAGGATCTACTGGTTTGAGGTACGGAAGTACTATCCGAGATATCCTGGTTGAGTATGCTTTACTATGGTTGCATGTTTATGTGTTGCATTATTATCTGACATATGATGCATGGTTTATTATGCGGCATTTGCATAATCATGTTGGGCCTGTTTATCTTTTGAGATAGCCTGTTCAGAGGGTGCTCAGCCCTCGGTTGTTGTGGATGGTTGGACCCCGTTGGCCGACGGTGGTCAGGATACCGGTATATCCACAGGTTTATGGTATGGGAGCCACCTCCTGGTGCGACGGCGCAGAGTGCTACATACCTTGACGTCATTTGCCTGAGCAGTTTTTCGTTATACCCAGACCCTGGTATCCAGTACATTTTGCATACATGCATGTCATAGTCTTGTATACTCATGCTTTCGGTACTGAGCGTTTTATGCTCACGTCCTCGGTTTATCTCTGTTTTGGACACCCTATTCGATGGGGCAGGTCTCAGGTTGGACGGTCCAGGAGGGAGAGGACAGGGAGCTAGCAGGGGTTGACCTGTAGTTGCTGGTATTTTATTCTTGGGATTTAGTTTGATTTGGTTGTTTTAGTATTCGTACTTACTGATTCGATCGGGCTGTATATGTTGTTTTTCCGCTGTTTATCTGATTCAGTTTTATTAAGTTAATTGCATGCTTAAGTTCTGATTAGTAGGTGATTCTGGAACGGGTCACTACAACTGGGATGATATTTCTGAGGTACCAGAGTTAGGGCCTGATATGATTCGTGAGATGACAGAAAAAGTGAAGATCATTCAGAAACGAATGAAGACGGCACAGGATAGGCAAGCGAAGTACGCCAATATTAGACGCAGACCGTTAGTATTCGAACAGGGAGACAGAGTATTTCTGAAGATTTCACCTTTCAGAGGCGTTGTCAAATTTGGCAAGCGAGGAAAGTTGTCTCCTAGATACGTCGATACGTATGAGATTCTGGAGAAGATTGGCGATCGAGCTTACAGACTTGCTCTTCCTCCTTCACTATCCGGTATACATGATGTTTTTCATGTATCGATGTTGCGCAGATACATGCCGGATGATTCTCATGTCATTCAACCTGACGAAGCCGAGTTAGATCAGACTTTGAGCTACGTCGAGCAACCGATACAGATTTTGGATCGGAAGGAAAAGAAGCTTAGAACCAAGACTATTCCGCTGGTGAAGGTTCAACGGAATCGTCATGGCATCGAGGAAGCAACTTGGGAGACAGAGTCTGAGATGAGACAGAGGCATCCCGAGCTATTTGTATGATGTGAGTTTTCTTTCAGTTCTAATGTCATTTCTTCCTTTACTATGATTGATTAAGTTGTTTGCGAGTTCGAGGACGAACTCTTGTCTAAGAGGGGGAGAAATGTAAGGCTCGAGAATTATCAACTGGCATTGATGCTAGACTCATAGAAGTAAGAATGCATGACGTTTAAATGAGATTTTGAGCAGCAGGGCCGAAACCACATCGCACCCGCGGTGTTAAGACTACCGCCCCCGCGGTGTAGGTGATAGAAAATTGGGAGATTTTTCGAAGTAACACCGCACCCGCGGTGCGCGCACGACCGCACCCGCGGTGCTGAGACCGCACCCGCGGCGGTGCAAGCGCCGCACCCGCGGTGCGTGAATTTCCGAAAATGATAGGGCTGCCGAGAGCTCAGCGCACCCGCGCTCTTACACTGCCGCACCCGCGGTGTTGCATGCGAAATGCCACCTTTGAATTTCGTGTTGACACATGGCATGTATATATATATATGGATTGATGCTGAATCACTCTGCTCCACTTTCAGCAAGGATGAACCGAGAGCAAGCTTAGATATCTCAATTTCTTCATGGCTTAGAAATCATTTTGTGCAAGATTTAACCATCCAAATTCTAGTCCAAGTATAGATTTGAGTTCCTTGCTTCACTAGCTTCAAAAGGATGTAAGTATATCTCCTTTTCAGCATGGTTCGAAATCTATGTATTGGGGAAATTATGATTTTGTTAGAAATATGTGTTCTTGGTATATCGAGCATCGTAGATTCGTTATCAGATTGATTTTCGGATATCGTATGCTTTTGTTCGAAATTCCAGCATGTATTATGTGAAGATTTTACAGATTTTAGCTGGTGGATTGAGGTGTAGATGAGATTATGAGTTGTTGGGAATGAATTATGATTGTGTATTATTGTTTGAGTTGATCGGTATTGCGAGAATACGCCGTTATGCCGTCAATTTGTAGCAAGACTGATTATTTACTATTCCAAGATTTGCTTGAGTTGTGGTTTGATATAGAACATTTGTATATCGCCATTTCAGATTTGAAGTAACAAGTTTGACATTTGATTCAAGATCTAGACAGACAGTGCGACAAGAAAGGTATAATTCATGTGGTCTTGGGATTGCACAACTCGATTCAGATTTGATACGAGTTTCCCTAAATCACATACTAGATTGCTATTACATTGATTATGTAATGTCTTGTTTATTGATTTATATTCGAGTCCTGAGATAGGAGATATTGGCAGACTTGCCAAAACTAGACGTTTCGGTGTATCGTCGCATAGGAGCAGATTTGCTATATGTGTAGACCCTCGATACAGAGTTGACCGAAGTCTAGGAATAAGACGTACCGTTGCCCCGAGTGGTTGGGTAGGTGACAGACCGTCTTATTCACACCGGGATCCCTAGATTAGAAAAGAGTCGAGTCAAGATGTGAATTGTCGAATACAGATTTGTATTCTACTACATGTTTGGATGTATATTCATGTTACTTGATTTATGTTATGCATTGTACATGATTATGACATTGCATGCATCCATGTTTTATACTGGGATATGTTCTCACCGGAGTTATCCGGCTGTTGTCGTGTCTGTATGTGTGCATGGCAACAGGTGGGGCAGGATCAGGGTCACGACGAGGAAGAGAGAGTTGATAGCGTGGAGATCTCGGGCGTGGAAGATTCCTAGTGCTTTCTACTAGACTTGTGGCAATTATGTTTGTAGTTGTCATTGAACACTAGTGTATGGTTGTACTAGACAGACTTGTATGTACATTACGTGGTTTAATTTCAGTTAACGACATGTTATGCTTTATTTATACATTTGAATTAATGTTAAAAGCAAAATTTTGACCCACATTTTCGAACAAAGATCCAATTAAATCCCAAAAGAATAGAGTAGAGCCCGGGTCCCCACAATAGAAATGTCAATCCAAGTTATTTTTAAGAATAGCACGCAAAAGTGTTCCCAAAGTTCTATTGACAACTTCAGTTTGTCCATCCGTTTGAGGATGACAAGTAGTAGAAAACAACAATTTTGTGCCAAGTTTAGCCCATAAAGTCTTCCAAAAGTAACTCAAGAATTTAACATCGCGACCAGAAACAATAGTCCTAGGAATGCCTCGCAACCTAACGACTTCTCTAAAGAACAAATCCGCCATGTTTGAAGCATCATCGGTTTTATGATAAGCTATAAAATGTGACATCTTAGAGAATCTATCCACAACAACCAAAATAGAATCCCTCCCCTTCTTAGTCCTAGGCAACCCCAAAATAAAGTCCATAGAAATGTCAATCCAAGTTCTTTTTAAGAAGAGCACGCAAAAGTGTTCCCAAAGTTCTATTGACAACTTCAGTTTGTCCATCCGTTTGAGGATGAAAAGTAGTAGTAAACAACAATTTTGTGTCAAGTTTAGCCCATAGAGTTTTCCAAAAGTATATCAAGAATTTAACATCGCGACCAGAAACAATAGTCCTAGGCATGCAATGCAACCTATCGACTTCTTTAAAGAACAAATCCGCCATGTTTGAAGCATCATCGGTTTTAGGACAAGCTATAAAATGTGCCATCTTAGAGAATCTATCCACAACCACAAAAATAGAATCCCCACCCTGTTAGTGTAGATGCACGTCGAGCCAAGTGTTGGCCGACTGTTCACGATGAAACTCTTTGTATAAACTATCTTTATTTTAATAATATTTGAATTTATTAATTTGGCGGATCTTTATCTTTATACCCATGCTAGCTGCATAGATAGAGCCCTTGAATATACAAATAGTAGAAAGAATATGAGATGCTCATATGATGAGTATCATGAAACTCATATTTGTAATACTGTATATCTAAACCGTTCCTAGTCGATTCAGCCGCCACTAAGAAGGATAAATGCCGCTCGAGTTAGAGACTAGTATCTGCGATGTGAGTACCATGTTTCATTGGTAGGGGACATTGTGATGTCCGAACATGCAGATAGGTGCTCCTTGTAGAGTGCACTGAACAACCCTCCATAAAAGGACTTTCCAAGTGGTTCTCACTTATCGAGTGGAATAGTCCTGGTTTATGGTTGTACAGAATTAGTCCTTATGACCCGGGACAACATTGAGACTCTATGTGCTAGCGTTTCACTTTGACTTGTTTACCGACTCTTATGGGGTCATTAGGTGGCAAGGTTGGGTGTTACGGCGAAACATATAGGAGTCGATGCATTGTAGTCGGGGATTCACCGCTTACCTACGGGTATGGATATCCTATGGGTTTTTCATGTATATGTGGGTTGAAATCTCTGATCAGAGTATGGTGGTAATTATGAAAGGGGTTTAATAGATTACACCATCGATGCAACCACGACATGACACATAGTATCGATTCATTGACAACTCTCGATAAACCAATAGTTGTCGAATCGGTCGGGATATATGAGTTGAAGGGACCGTATTGTACGCTAACCATAATTGAATGGTTCTTGCAGGCACTATCATGTGATACCTAGGGAATCACGTAAGCGATGCTGCTAGGCGTTTAACGTGATTGGTTGGGTACTATCAGACTTGAGTTCTGACGTTCTTACTATCTAGGAGTTGATAAGTAAGAATGGAGCAATTGGGGTATGCTCGAATAAGGACATGTTTAGTCCGAATCACATAGAGATGTGAACCCACGGCTAGTTGTATCAATGAACCATTGAGGGCCACACAAGTACTAGCTTTGTAAATCCCGATGAGAAGTAAAATAGTTCAATGTGTTGAACGGCTTATAAATGTGTTTATAAGCGTAAAGAAAAATAGAAGTATGACTTCTAAGAGAGAAATATAAATTTTAGTTTATGGAAGTGTTCCTAAGATTAAAATTTGGCCAAGTAAATAATGTAGTTGAAAATTGTGATTTTCATAGACATTATTGGGGACTAAATTAAATTAATTCAAGTGTTGAATTAATTAAACACTAGTGGACCTAGTAGAGTCCAAATAATTAAAATAATTCAAGTGTTGAATTAATTAAATAATATTGAGTTTTGTAGAGCTCAATTAAATAATTATTTAACTAGTGGGACTTGAATAAATTCAAGTAGTATTTAATTAATCTCAAAATGTTTGAGATAATTAAAATTTAGTCTATGGTTTTTAATGTGTTAAAAAACCATATTATATATGTGAGACATGCTAGGGTTTGCATGCTTGCGAGGTGAAAAGGTTGTGAATACTTTTTATTAAAAATTCAAAAGCATGCAACTTTTGAGAGACAACTTTACACAACAACCTAGGCTAGTCTCCCACACTCCTCTCTCTCACTTTGGCCGAAATCTTGGAGGTTTTTCTCTCAAGTTTTTCTTTTTCTTTGTTCTTCAATTTTTGGAGAATAAACCCTTCTCTTTGATAAATCCTCAAACTTTTCTAGTGCAATTTTTGAGGGGGTTTACCTTGCTAGTGGTGGGCCTTATTTTGAAGGAAAGGGAGGTGAAGCTTGTAGACTTGTCTTCCATAAGAAAAGCTTAGTTGCTAGTCAACTAAGTTGGAGCCAACATCAACTTTTAAAGTTGATGGGTAATTTCTTAAACATCCTATGCATGGTGTTTTTTGTTTTTGTAAATATTGCACATAAACATCATGGTGGCCGAAAATTATAGCATGAAAAATAAAATTTTTGACTTCCGTTGCGCTCTATGGTTACGGTTTTTGTGTAATATTTGCATAATATTATGTTGAGATCGATTTCTAACCGTTTGAGATTTTTTGTGCAATAAAAACATCAAGGCCAAAATTTTGATGCAAAACAAAAAAAAAAAAAACCTTTTTTCAAGCAGCCGAGGGGCTGCCCGAGGGGGCTGCCCGAAAATTTCGGGCAGCCGAGGGGCAGCCCCGAAATGCTTCTTTTAAAATAATAAAAAAAAAAAAAAAATTTTTGTTGCCGGAATCCGGCGACGGAGCTCCGGCGACGGCGATGACGGCTAGGGTTTCCAAAAATGTTTTGGAGATTTTTAGTGTCATGGGCCTTGAGATGTTGGGCCATTAGATGGTCAACATATTTTGTGAAATTTAAATGGGCCTAAGTATTTTTGTGAAAAATGAGTTTTGGGCCCTTAAGTTTAAATTTACAATTGTTGCACATATTTTCTCATAAAATAAATAATTGAAGTAGGACTTTAATTATTTATAGTAAATGGTGATTTACAAGAAATTCGATTATAAATAAATTAATTTGAAAGTAGACAAAGGTGTTTGTATACTTTGTTAATTTAATTTATAATTGTGGCGGTTAGTGATTGGATCAAGATATATAATATTGGATCAATTAATTATAGTGATAATTAATTGATGGTGTATGATATGTGATATTATGCATGAAGGATGATCAAAAGCCCAAGCCCAATTTGCTAGGTGTATGCTAGGATATTTGTGTTGTATGATTGTAATAATTATCAATTTAAAGTGGGCTTGGTTTATGGCCCGTTCCCACCCCATGAGATGTATCCCTATATGCCATAGATATTTAATTGTAAATATTAGAATAGTGGAAGATCAAGATTGGAAGATGGTGGCCTTGGTGATTATGAAGATTAAAGACATGTAATATTGGATGCTAATGTAATAATTTAGTTGCATTGCATCCCGTGCATTTACCCTAGGATTGGGCCTAGGCCCGTGTTTGGCTCACACGGGCCATTAGTTTTGGGGCGATTGATCATCCTTGTACTGTTTTCTATTTATAATATATGCATGATATGTTATAAATAATGAGTATGTGCGTTATTATTATTATAATAACAAAGTTGCATGAATCCGGCAAACATACGATCAAACATGGCGAGCTTTTAAAATAAAATTAATGATGAGACCTTTCAAAATTAAAAACCCTCATTTTGAATAAGATTCAAAATTAATATCAAGTCCGAAAAGGGTAATTATAAATTTGTTTATAATTTCCTTGTCTTCCATCGACAATGGATGCATGATGAACGCTACCCGTACTCGGGGCTCGGCTTAGATAATTGAGGGGGCACTGGGTGCCGGAAAGCTGTGACATCCATTGACATAGTGATGTGAACTACGTGGAACTCCCATGACTTCGGCTCAGATAATTGAGGGAACTCATGGCGACCGTCCATTAAGGTTCAACATCGATGGGTAAGGCTTGACACGTAAAGATGAACGACGTCTATAATGGGTCCTAATCAAACGTGAGACAAAAGTTTACGTTAAGGGTTGCATTGTGATGCAATTGGGAAACTACCTTTTAGGAATTGTGATTGGCTGTATAATCGGGATCATAATTCGCTAATTGGACCTTACGTACCTACTGAGGAAAGGAGTTTCCCGTTTTCACTAGAGGGTAGTGAAAATGTCAAAACAGTGGGAGCGATTATTTATAAAGTAAAAGTCCAAACTTTATATCTTATTAAATATTTTAAAATAGTCATTAACATTTATCTGTTTTACTTTTCAGTACAAATCTGTGACAATGTCATCAATTCGCAACCCGTTTTCGGTTATTCTCGAAAAACACGTTCTAACCGGACCTAACTATATCACTTGGCTAAGAAATCTAAAGATTGTCCTAAACTCGGAGAAAATCGCATACACACTGACTTAGTCGCCCCTTGATGAGGCTCCGACTAACTGCAGTCCCGAGGAACTGCAGACCTACAAGGATTGGTGCGACCATGACTTGAAGGCCAAGTGTTACATGCAGGCTTCGATGAACGATGAGCTGCAAAGGCGATTCGAGGATGCAAAGAATGCTGCTGACATTCATAAGCACCTCAAGGAGCTCTTCGGAGAGCAGACTCGGCCTTTGAGGCATGCAACAGTAAAGGAGCTCATCACTTTACGCATGCGAGATGGGACTTCGGTCCATGAGCATGGCCTAAAGTTGATTGGGCTCGTGGACAAGCTCGTGGGCATGGATTTAATCTTGCCATCAGAGTTGACCACGGATGTGCTACTATTGTCACTGCCTAGCTCTTTCGATCCTTTTGTCGTGAACTTCAATATGAACAAGCTCGAGCCCAGCCTTGAAGAGTTGGTGAACATGCTTGTGACCTTTGAGTCCACCATCAAGAAGGAGAAGTCGGTTCTTTATGTGGGCTCTTCATCTGGCACGAAGACCGGTCCACATGGGAAGGGAAAGAAGCGTTCTTTCCAGCGCCCCAAGAAGAGCGAGCCCTTGAAGAGGCAGACTCCGAGTCCCGTAGTGGCAACCGCGCCAGCCAGGGCTGAGAAGACTGTTGACATCTGTCACCACTGCAAGAAGTCTGGACATTGGAGGCGTAACTGCAGGGAATATCTTGCGCATAAGGGTTCTGGCAAAGGTATGTTCTACATTGAAGTGAATATCTCCATTAACTCTACTTCTTGGGTATTGGATACCGGCTGTGGCTCACATCTCTGTAATGATTTGCAGGTGATGGGAAGAAGTAGGAAGCTCAGGGAAGGTGAGACCTTCTTGAGGTTGGGCAATGGAGCAAGGGTTGCTGCCAAGGCTGTGGGAGATGTTTATTTATGTTTGAACAATGATTTTAATTTGGTTTTAAGAGATGTTTTATTTGTACCAGACTTGATCAAAAACATTATTTCCATTCCTATGCTTGATATCGATGGATTTTCTTGTTTATTTGGCAAAGGTGTTTGCAATATTTACAAGAATGAATGTTTAGTTGGTACCGGTGAACTTGAAAACAATCTCTACACCTTAAAATTAAAAGATATTCCACTTAACAATGTCCAAACAATAACAACAACAAATAAGCGCAAACAAGATACTCTTAATTCGGCACAATTATGGCATGCTCGATTAGGTCATATATCCCTAAGAAGGATGAACAAGTTAGTGGGAGTTGGCATGTTTGATATGTCCGATATTAATGCTCTCACGACTTGTGAATCCTGTCTAAAAGGAAAGATGACCAAAATTCCCTTTAAGGGCCATGCGGAGCGAGCCAAAGGGTTATTGGATTTGATCCATACCGATGTGTGCGGTCCGCTTAGCATCACCACTAAGCATGGACATTCTTACTTCATCACCTTTACCGATGACCATTCGAGGTATGGGTATGTGTATTTGATGAAATACAAGTCTGAAGCCTTTGAAAGGTTCAAAGAATTCAGAAGTGAAGTAGAGAAACAATTGGGACGAAGCATCAAGACACTTCAATCGGATCGAGGTGGTGAGTACTTGAGTGCCGAGTTCCAAGAGTATCTTAGAGAGAATGGGATTCTCTCGCAGTGGACTCCGCCCGCTACACCGCAGTTGAATGGTGTTTCGGAGCGTCGTAACCGGACTTTGATGGATATGGTTCGGTCTATGATGGGGTTCACGGAGTTGCCGCCATCCTTTTGGGGATATGCGCTTGAGACAGCGGCACTGTTGTTGAACCATGTCCATACAAAAGCAGTTGATAAGACACCATATGAGATATGGATGGGTAAGCCACCCAAATATTCTTATTTTAGAATATGGGGGTGCCCTGCTTATGTGAAGCAGGCAGTGGGAGATAAATTGGACTGTCGATCCATTTTATGCTACTTTGTGGGATATCCAAGGAATTCAGCTGGATATTATTTCTATCATCCTCAAGAAACAAAGGTGTTTGTTTCTAGGAACGCAACCTTTTTGGAAAGGGAATTTCTATTGGATAGAAAAGGCGAGATGATAGAACTCGAAGAGGTTCGAGAGACACCCACAGTTGTAGAACCCACACCCGAGAAGCCAAGTGAGGTGATACAAGCTCCTAGAAGAACCGAGAGAGTCTCGAGACCACCTGTGAGGTATGGTCTGCTTCTTGAAGAGGGCCATGATGAGCCTAATCTTGGATGTGATCCAAGGACCTTCAAGGAAGCGTTATCTGATGCCGATTCATCCAAATGGCTTGAAGCAACGGAATCTGAGATGAATTCCATGCATTCGAACCAAGTGTGGAATCTCGTGGATCCACCTGAGGGAATTGTTCCCATAGGGTGTAAATGGATTTACAAGAGGAAACTTGGGGCGGATGGGAAGGTATTGACCTTCAAGGCGCGACTGGTTGCAAAAGGGTATACTCAAAGGCAAGGTGTTGACTATGAGGAAACCTTTTCTCCAGTTGCGATGTTCAAGTCCATTAGGATTTTGCTAGCCATAGCTGCATGGTATGACTATGAGATATGGCAGATGGATGTCAAGACTGCCTTCCTTAATGGGGATATTAAGGAATAGATTTACATGTCTCAACCCGAAGGGTTTACATCTATCGGAAGTGAGCATATGGTATGCAAACTTCAAAGATCTATTTATGGTCTTAAGCAGGCATCTAGGAGCTGGAACCTCAGATTCGATAGTACAATCAAAGAGTTTGGTTTTACTAAGAATCCTGAGGAACCCTGTGTGTATAAAAAGGTTAGTGGGAGTGCTGTGACATTCCTTGTTCTTTATGTTGATGACATTCTACTCATTGGGAATGATGTAGGAATGTTGCAATCAACTAAGATATGGTTAGCAAGTAAGTTCTCAATGCAGGACTTGGGTGAAGCATCTTTTGTATTGGGAATACAGATCTATAGAGATAGATCAAAAAGATTGCTTGGTCTCACCCAGTCCACATACATTGATACCATCGTGAAGCGGTTCTCGATGGACGAGTCCAAGAAAGGACATCTACCAATGTGTCATGGCGTGTCCCTATCCAAGTCTATGTCTCCCAAGACTGATGCAGAGATAGCGACGATGACACGTATTCCGTATGCTTCGGCTATTGGTAGCATCATGTATGGGATGATATCTACACGTCCTGACGTGGCTTTTGCACTAAGTGTAGTGAGTAGATATCAATCCAACCCTGGTCTTCCACACTGGAAAGCTGTGAAAGACATCCTCAAGTATTTGAGAAGGACCAATAAGTTGTTCTTGGTCTATGGGGGTGGAGAACTGAAATTGGAAGGCTATACCGACTCTAGCTTCCAAAGCGATGTTGATGACTCGAAGTCAACCTCCGGATTCATATTCATGCTCAATGGTGGTGCTGTCTCTTGGAAGAGTTCCAAGCAAGACAGTACTGCGGATTCCACCACTGAGGCAGAATACATTGCTGCATCGGCTGCAGCAAAGGAAGCCGTTTGGATTAGGAATTTCGTCCAAGAGTTGGGCGTCATTCCAAATGGAGTTGCTCCTATCCCGGTGATGTGTGACAACACGGGAGCCATAGCTCAGGCGAAGGAGACAAGGTCTCATCAGAAGTCCAAACACGTATTGAGAAAGTACCACATCCTCAGAGAGATCGTGGAAAGAGGAGATGTCACGATTGACAAAGTCGGCTCCGCAGATAATGTTGCTGATCCACTAACTAAGCTTTTACCAGGACCATCATTCGAGAAGCATCGCGAATCAATGGGTCTAAAGAATATAGGTAGTTGGCTCTAGTGCAAGTGGGAGATTGTTAGAGTAGATGCACGTCGAGCCAAGTGTTGGCCGACTGTTCACGATGAAACTCTTTGTATAAACGATCTTTATTTTAATAATATTTGAATTTATTAATTTGGCGCATCTTTATCTTTATACCCATGCTAGCTGCATAGATAGAGCCCTTGAATATACAAATAGTAGAAAGAATATGAGATGCTCATATGATGAGTATCATGAAACTCATATTTGTAATACTGTATATTCTAAACCGTTCCTAGTCGATTCAGCCGCCACTAAGAAGGATAAAGGCCGCTCGAGTTAGAGACTAGTATCTGCGATGTGAGTACCATGTTTCATTGGTAGGGGACATTGTGATGTCCGAACATGCAGATAGGTGCTCCTTGTAGAGTGCACTGAACAACCCTCCATAAAAGGACTTTCCAAGTGGTTCTCATTTATCGAGTGGAATAGTCCTGGTTTATGGTTGTACAGAATTAGTCCTTATGACCCGGGACAACATTGTGACTCTATGTGCTAGCGTTTCACTTTGACTTGTTTACCGACTCTTATGGGGTCATTAGGTGGCAAGGTTGGGTGTTACGGCGAAACATATAGGAGTCGATGCATTGTAGTCGGGGATTCACCGCTTACCTACGGGTATGGATATCCTATGTGTTTTTCATGTATATGTGGGTTGAAATCTCTGATCAGAGTATGGTGGTAATTATGAAAGGGGTTTCATAGATTACACCATCGATGCAACCACGACATGACACATAGTATCGATTCATTGACAACTCTCGATAAACCAATAGTTGTCGAATCGGTCGGGATATATGAGTTGAAGGGACCGTACTGTACGCTAACCATAATTGAATGGTTCTTGCAGGCACTATCATGTGATACCTAGGGAATCACGTAAGCGATGCTGCTAGGCGTTTAACGTGATTGGTTGGGTACTATCAGACTTGAGTTCTGACGTTCTTACTATCAAGGAGTTGATAAGTAAGAATGGAGCAATTGGTGTATGCTCGAATAAGGACATGTTTAGTCCGAATCACATAGAGATGTGAACCCACGGCTAGTTGTATCAATGAACCATTGAGGGCCACACAAGTACTAGCTTTGTAAATCCCGATGAGAAGTAAAATAGTTCAATGTGTTGAACGGCTTATAAATGTGTTTATAAGCGTAAAGAAAAATAGAAGTATGACTTCTAAGAGAGAAATATAAATTTTAGTTTATGGAAGTGTTCCTAAGATTAAAATTTGGCCAAGTAAATAATGTAGTTGAAAATTGTGATTTTCATAGACATTATTGGGGACTAAATTAAATTAATTCAAGTGTTGAATTAATTAAACACTAGTGGACCTAGTAGAGTCCAAATAATTAAAATAATTCAAGTGTTGAATTAAGTAAATAATATTGAGTCTTGTAGAGCTCAATTAAATAATTATTTAACTTGTGGGGACCCGGACGCTAATCAAGTTCTTAATCATCATTGGGACTAATTAATCAATTATAAACAGGGTCAAAAAATTTTTCTTTTAATATACAAAGCGGAAACGTAATGTAATTCAATTCAAATTACATATTAACATGAACATACAATTCTTGTGTTATCTACACAATTAAACTAGGTTCAACTATAAATCGAAGCTGAATCCTAAGTTGCTGCAAAGCACGGATCTCCACGCTATCTATCTTCTCTCATCCTCTTCTTGACCCTGATCCAGCCCCACCTGTTGTCATGCACACATACAAACAAGACAACAGCCGGATAACTCCGGTGAGAATAACTCCCAGTATAAACAATGTAAACATGCAATCATATAAAAACATATATAAAAGCATATAATTAACATTCATAACATGTATCAAATCAGAAACATAAATCAATAACAAATAATGAATCACACTCAGACTCAAACAACGCGTCGTCTCAGACTCGACTCAACTCTAACCTAGGGATCCCGATATAGTGTCTGGGCGAATCAGCCGCAGAATTGACGACTAAGTCAAGATTTAAGCGAATCAGCCAATAGCTAGGCGAAACAGCCGATAGCTAGACGAATCAGTCAATAGATAGACGAATCAATCAATAAATAGACGAATCAGTCAATAGATAAGCGAATCAGCCAATAGCTAGGCGAAACAGCCGATAGCTAGACGAATCAGTCAATAACCGGACGACTCAGTCAGTGACTAGGCGAATCAGCCAATGACTCAACAACTCAGTAATCAATACATGCAATGACTATAATCAATAGACAACAACATCAATCTTATCAATTACAAATCTCAATGTAATAATCTAAGTATGTGATTTAGGGAGACTCGAGTCAAACCTTACTCGAGTTGTGCAATCCCAACACAACATTAATTTATACATTTCTTTCTGCTATTCTGACTCTGTCGAAGTCTCGAACCCCAAGCCTGCCAATACTCAGTCTGACAATAACGATATCGAGGGTACAATAATCAATACACCATCCAAACAATACTGGATATAATCAGAATTAAATCAAATTCTGTTTCAACAACACAACGTCATAATTTCAATATATCCAGCCCTACCATATTAGTCAGATATCAATCCCAACATCTCCTAATCAATAACAACTCAATTCTGATATCAAATCAACTCCGAAATTCATAACAATTTCATATGGTATCTGTTTCTCACTCCGGTTTTGATTATACGATGTCTAACATGCCAACACAAAAACTGCACAGTACACCGCGGGGGCACTCCAGTTAAGAGCGCGGGTGCACTCAAGCCACGGCCAAGCACTATTCCCATGCAACTAAAATCGATCCGGAACTCTGAAACGAACAACAACATCAACTAACACCTCAAGACAATAAAACTAACAATACTATAGCCCATAAACACAACTCTAAACCTCTAATCAAATAACTCAAATAACAAACGAAACTTAAATCGTACCGTACACCGGGCTCGGCTATTACACTG
>NW_027330630.1:75785-143574 GCF_022965805.1 Primulina eburnea
TACACTGACGACATTCACTGAATCCTCTATGAAGCATCAATAAAGATAGTTCTCATCTCAATAAAGAGGAAATCCCCATTTCTTTCCGTACAACGTTTTGAAAGAAGCTATTTCAATACTCGTATGATAGCTATTGTTGTACGAAAACTCACAAAATGGCAGGATATCTTGCGCTCGCGCTAAAATCAAGCACTACTGTTCTCAGCATCCTCAATATCTGGAGCATCTGCTCAGACTAACCATCGGTCTATGGATGATATGCGGTCTAAGATGTACCTTCGTACTTAGAGCCTACTGCAACTCTACCCAAAGTTCAATATAGACCGAGGTCATGGTCTAAAACAATCGGCTTTGGCACTCTAGGCAGTGTGATTACCTGTCTGACATAATCTCATGCATCTGGTCAGGAGCAGGTGAAGATTGAGCACCAGAGACCTGCTGGGACATTGTTGTCGTTGCCGATTCCTCAGTGGAAGTGGGAGCATATTACGATGGATTTCGTGACTGGTCTTCCCAGAGTGCAGAGAGGTTTCAATTCTATTTGGGTTATCGTTGATCGATTGACTAAGTCAGCGCACTTTCTTCCAGTCAAGACGACGTATTCGATGAATCAGTATGCCAAGGACTACATTGCAGAGATTGTCAGACTTCATGGTGTCCCTGTGTCGATCGTGTCTGATCGTGACCCTAGATTTACTTCAGAGTTTTGGAAGAGTTTGCACAGAGCTATGGGTTCGCGGTTAACATTCAGTACAGCCTATCATCCTCAGAGTGATGGTCAGTCAGGAGAGAGTCATTCAGATTCTTGAGGATATGCTCAGAGCTTGTACTATTGACTTTCCAGGTAGCTGGGATTCTTTGTTGCCTTTGGTTGAGTTCACTTATAACAATAGCTACCAGGCGACGATTGGCATGGCACCGTATGAGGCACTTTATGGCAGGAAGTGCAGATCTCCCTGTATTGGGACGAGGTTGGTGAGAGGAAGATGTTGGGACCAGAGTTGGTCCAGCAGACTGCTGATGTTGTTGCTGTTATCAGAGAAAGGATGAAGACTGCCCAGTCCAGACAGAAGAGCTATGCAGATGTTCGTCGTAGACCTTTGCAGTTCGAGGTTGGCGACCATGTATTTCTGAAGATAGCACCTCTCAAGGGTGTGATGAGATTTGGTAAGAAGGGCAAGTTGAGTCCTAGATTTATTGGTCCATTCGAGATTTTGGACAGAGTTGGTGACAGAGCCTACAGATTAGCCCTACCTCCAGATCTTGACAGAGTTCATAATGTGTTTCACGTATCGATGCTCAGGAAGTATGTTGCAGATCCTTCCCATGTTCTTCGCCACGAGCCATTGGACTTGACGCCGAATTTGACGTATCAAGAGATTCCGATTCAGATTTTGGATCGCACAGTTAGAGTTCTGAGGAACAAAGAGATCGGCATTGTCAAAGTTCTTTGGAGGAACCATTTGATAGAGGAGGCTACGTGGGAACCAGAGGATGAGATGAGAGAGAAGTATCCTGAGTTGTTCGTGCCGTGACGTCAATTTCGCGGACGAAATTCCCTTAAGGGGGGAAGATTGTAATAGCCGAGCCCGGTGTACGGTACGATTTAAGTTTTGTTTGTTATTTGGGATATTTGATTAGATGATTATAGTTGTGTTTTGGGCTTTAGTATTATTGGTTATTATTTATTTGAGGTATTAGTTGTTGTTGGTTGTTCGTTTCAGCGTTTCGGTTCGATTTTAGTTGCTTTGGAATAGTGTTTTGCCGTGAGTAGAGTGCACCCGCGCTCTTAGAGGAGTGCCCCCGCGGTGCACTGTGCTATTTTTGGAGTTTGAGTGCCGTGAGCACACCGCACCCCGCGGCGTTGTAGAGACCGCCCCTGCGGTAGAGACCGCACCCCGCGCTGCTTGCGTCGCCGCACCCGCGCTGTTCGTGTTCCAGAATTTTTGAGATTGCCGTAACCATAGCGCACCCGCGGTCCTTGTGTTGGCGCACCCGCGGTGAAGGTATGGTCGAGTTTTTAAGCTACTTTTTGGAGTGGTTGGCCATGCTTTTCCTTTCTTCTCTCCTTCATTCTCGACATTTCTCTCCATTTTTAGGGTTTTTGGTCATTTCTTTCACTTCCTATCTTCGATTCAAGCGTTTGTTTGGAATTTCGACTTGAGTTCGACGTTCTCCTTGGTGCTAGGAAGCTTGGGTAAGTTTTTGGTGCGATTCTGTTAAGGTTGTAAATTAAGAGTTGTTTAGATTGGTTGTTTAAGTGGATTTATGGATTATTTAGCTTGTAATCTTGGATATTTAGTTGATATTGGTGTTATTTGTGGATTATTTGTTGTAGGTGGTGATCAAGAGCTAAGTTGAGGTGTTTGTTGTGGTTTGTAAGTGGAAATTCATTCCTTTGCTCACATGATTTTATATGTATGTGTTTCAAAGAGTTTATTGTGTTATTCCCTTTCATTTGATCCATAGTATGTATTGTTATATGTATTGGAGGCATTGATGTCTCATTATTGATTAAAGGGAATACAAAGAGATATATAGAGTTCAAAGTGATTGTTAAAACCAGAGAAGAGTTTAAATGTTTTCGGATTGATAAATACATAGTCAGAGATTGCATGCAATATTAGATGATCATCGCCCAGAGGCTTATATCCCTCAGAGTTATCGGTATTTATATCGATTTGGGATACGAGCAACCCCAGAGCAGAGATACTATTGATATCAATCCCCAGAGCAAAAGAGAAATACCATCATATTTATATGCTATTGCTATGTTATTGATATTCAGAGTTTACAGTTCAGAGTTGATGGTATTTATGATTTCAAAGAGATGTTTTACAGAGATTATTGTTTATTGTTATATAAGAGTTCCACTTGCTGAGATTTATTCTCATTTCAGTTATTTTCATGTGATGCAGATCAGAGTGGTGCCTCGGGACGTTGACTGTAGATCGGGGGTCATATGCATACACCGTTGGAAGGAGGATTTTGGCATGATCATAGGAATGATATTTTGGTTTTTGTTATGTCATTTAAATGATCATGTATTTATTTTGTAAAGATATTTAAACAAATGTGTTTTGAAACTCCTTCCGTATATTTTAAAGAGAAAATTTTATTTCCGCTGCGTATTTATTTTAAAAGAGGTCAGGGTGTCATAGTAGGTGACAGACAGTGACGTCTTATTCACAACGGGATCCCTAGAGTTCTAGTCGAGTCGCGTCTAGACATGATTAGACTCGCATTGCATGATTATATATGCATGACATTCATATTAGCATGTTGCATGTTTTAGATTGTTTTACTGCATGTATACATGTTTATACTGGGATTTGTTCTCATCGGTTTTCCGGCTGTTGTTATGTCTGTAGGTGTGCATAACAACAGGTGGGGCAGGATCTGGGTCGAGACAGAGATGATCGTGTTAGCGTGGAGATCTCGGGCATAGCAGATGGACCAGTAGTTGTCTTTTATTATGTACTGTCTTTTAATACTGGTTAGTTGAGGACATACAGAATAAGACATGTATATTATGTTTGTATGTTGTAAATGAAATAAAGATTGTTGCTTGTTTAATTACATTTGATTAAATGTAAAAGCGAAAATTTGACTCACGTTTTAGAATAATGATCCATTTAATCCCAAGAAAAAGAATTAGAGCCCGGGTCCCCACATAATTTTGAAGACTTTATGGGCTAAACTTGACACAAAATTGTTGTTTTCTACTACTTGTCATCCTCAAACGGATGGACAAACTGAAGTTGTCAATAGAACTTTGGGAACACTTTTGCGTGCTATTCTTAAAAAGAACTTGGATTGACATTTTTATGGACTTTATTTAGGGGTTGCCTAGGACTAAGAAGGGGAGGGATTCTATTTTTGTTGTTGTAGATAGATTCTCTAAGATGGCACATTTTATAGCTTGTCATAAAACCGATGATGCTTCAAACATTGCGGATTTGTTCTTTAGAGAAGTCGTTAGGTTGCATGGCAGGCCTAGGACTATTGATTCTGTTCGCAATGTTAAATTCTTGAGTTACTTTTGGAAGACTTTATGGGCTAAACTTGGCACAAAATTGTTGTTTTCTACTACTTGTCATCCTCAAACGGATGGACAAACTGAAGTTGTCAATAGAACTTTGGGAACACCTTTGCGTGTTATTCTTAAAAAGAACTTGGATTGACATTTCTATGAACTTTAATTTTGGGTTGCCCAGGACTAATAAGGGTGGGGATTCTATTTTTGTTATTGTGGATAGATTCTCTAAGATGGCACATTTTATAGCTTGTCCTAAAATCGATGATGCTTCAAACATGGCGGATTTGTTCTTTAGAGAAGTCGATAGGTTGCATGGCATGCCTAGGACTATTGTTTCTGGTCACGATGTTAAATTCTTGAGTTACTTTTGGAAAACTCTATGGGCTAAACTTGGCACAAAATTGTTGTTTTCTACTACTTTTCATCCTCGAACGGATGGACAAACTGAAGTTGTCAATAGAACTTTGGGAACACTTTTGCGTGCTATTCTTAAAAAGAACTTGGATTGACATTTCTATGGACTTTATTTTGGGGTTGCCTAGGACTAAGAAGGGGAGAGATTCTATTTTGGTTGTTGTGGATAGATTTTCTAAGATGGCACATTTTATAGCTTGTCATAAAACCGATGATGCTTCAAACATTGCGAATTTGTTCTTTAGAGAAATCGTTAGGTTGCATGGCATGCCTAGGACTATTGTTTCTAGTCGCGATGTTAAATTCTTGAGTTACTTTTGGAAGACTTTATGGGCTAAACTTGGCACAAAATTGTTATTTTCTACTACTTGTCATCCTCAAACGGATGGACAAACTGAAGTTGTCAATAGAACTTTGGAAACACTTTTGCGTGCTATTCTTAAAAAGAACTTGGATTGACATTTCAATGGACTTTATTTTGGGGTTGCCTAGGACTAAGAAGGGGAGGGATACTATTTTTGTTGTTGTGGATAGATTCTCTAAGATGGCACATTTTATAGCTTGTCATAAAACCGATGATGCTTCAAACATTGCGGATTTGTTCTTTAGAGAAGTCGTTAGGTTGCATGGCATGCCTAGGACTATTGATTCTGTTCGCGATGTTAAATTCTTGAGTTACTTCTGGAAGACTTTATGAGCTAAACTTTGCACAAAATTGTTGTTTTCTACTACTTATTATCATCAAACGGATGGACAAACTGAAGTTGTCAATAGAACTTTGGGAACACTTTTGCGTGCTATTCTTAAAAAGAACTTGGATTGACATTTCTATGGACTTTATTTTGGGGTTGCCTAGGACTAAGAAGGGGAGGGATTCTATTTTGGTTGTTGTGGATAGATTCTCTAAGATGACACATTTTATAGCTTGTCATAAAACCGATGATGCTTCAAACATTGCGGATTTGTTCTTTAGAGAAGTCGTTAGGTTGCATGGCATGCCTAGGACTATTGTTTCTGGTCGCGATGTTAAATTCTTGAGTTACTTTTGGAAGACTTTATGGGCTAAATTTGGCACAAAATTGTTGTTTTCTACTACTTGTCATCCTCAAACGGATGGACGAACTGAAGTTGTCAATAGAACTTTGGGAACACTTTTGCGTGCTATTCTTAAAAAGAACTTGGATTGACATTTCTATGGACTTTATTTTGGGGTTGCCTAGGACTAAGAAGGGGAGGGATTCTATTTTGGTTGTTGTGGATAGATTCTCTAAGATGGCACATTTTATAGCTTGTCATAAAACCGATGATGCTTCAAACATTGCGGATTTGTTCTTTAGAGAAGTCGTTAGGTTGCATGGCATGCCTAGGACTATTGTTTCTGGTCGCGATGTTAAATTCTTGAGTTACTTTTGGAAGACTTTATGGGCTAAACTTGGCACAAAATTGTTGTTTTCTTCTACTTGTCATCCTCAATCGGATGGACAAACTGAAGTTGTCAATAGAACTTTGGGAACACCTTTGCGTGCTATTCTTAAAAATAACTTGGATTGACATTTCTATGGACTTTTATTTTGGGTTGCCTAGGACTAAGAAGGATGGGGATTCTATTTTTGTTGTTGTGGATAGATTCTCTAAGATGAGCACATTTTATAGCTTGTCCTAAAACCGATGATGCTTCAAACATGGCGGATTTGTTCTTTAGAGAAGTCGATAGGTTGCATGGCATGCCTAGGACTATTGTTTCTGGTCGCGATGTTAAATTCTTGAGTTACTTTTGGAAAACTCTATGGGCTAAACTTGGCACAAAATTGTTGTTTTCTACTACTTTTCATCCTCAAACGGATGGACAAACTGAAGTTGTCAATAGAACTTTGGGAACACTTTTGCGTGCTATTCTTAAAAAGAACTTGGATTGACATTTTATGGACTTTATTTTGGGGTTGCCTAGGACTAAGAAGGGGAGGGATTCTATTTTGGTTGTTGTGGATAGATTCTCTAAGATGGCACATTTTATAGCTTGTCATAAAACCGATGATGCTTCAAACATGGCGGATTTGTTCTTTAGAGAAGTCGTTATGTTGCATGGCATGCCTAGGACTATTGTTTCTGGTCGCGATGTTAAATTCTTGAGTTGCTTTTGGAAGACTTTATGGGCAAAACTTGGCACAAAATTGTTGTTTTCTACTACTTGTCATCCTCAAACGGATGGACAAACTGAAGTTGTCAATAGAACTTTGGGAACACTTTTGCGTGATATTCTTAAAAATAACTTGGATTGACATTTCTATGGACTTTATTTTGGGGTTGCCTAGGACTAAGAAGGAGAGGGATTTTCTTTTTGTTGTTGTGGATAGATTCTCGAAGATGGCACATTTTATAGCTTGTCATAAAACCGATGATGCTTCAAACATTGCGGATTTGTTCTTTAGAGAAGTCGTTAGGTTGCATGGCATGCCTAGGACTATTGATTCTGTTCGCGATGTTAAATTCTTGAGTTACTTTTGGAAGACTTTATGGGCTAAACTTGGCACAAAATTGTTGTTTTCTACTACTTGTCATCCTCAAACGGATGGACAAACTGAAGTTATCAATAGAACTTTGGGAACACTTTTGCGTGCTATTCTTAAAAAGAACTTGGATTGACATTTCTATGGACTTTATTTAGGGGTTGCCTAGGACTAAGAAGGAGAGGGATTCTATTTTTGTTGTTGTGGATAGATTCTCTAAGATGACACATTTTATAGCTTGTCATAAAACCGATGATGCTTCAAACATTGCGGATTTGTTCTTTAGAGAAGTCGTTAGGTTGCATGGCATGCCTAGGACTATTGTTTCTGTCGCGATGTTAAATTCTTGAGTTACTTTTGGAAGACTTTATGGGCTAAACTTGGCACAAAATTGTTGTTTTCTACTACTTGTCATCCTCAAACGGATGGACAAACTGAAGTTGTCAATAGAACTTTGGGAACACTTTTGCGTGCTATTCTTAAAAAGAACTTGGATTGACATTTCTATGGACTTTATTTTGGGGTTGCCTAGGACTAAGAAGGGGAGGGATTCTATTTTTGTTGTTGTGGATAGATTCTCTAAGATGGCACATTTTATAGCTTGTCATAAAACCGATGATGCTTCAAACATTGCGGATTTGTTCTTTAGAGAAGTCGTTAGGTTGCATGGCATGCCTAGGACTATTGTTTCTGGTCGCGATGTTAAATTCTTGAGTTACTTTTGGAAGACTTTATGGGCTAAACTTGGCACAAAATTGTTGTTTTCTACTACTTGTCATCCTCAAACGGATGGACAAACTGAAGTTGTCAATAGAACTTTGGGAACACCTTTGCGTGCTATTCTTAAAAAGAACTTGGATTGACATTTCTATGGACTTTATTTTGGGTTGCCTAGGACTAAGAAGGGGAGGGATTCTATTTTTGTTGTTGTGGATAGATTCTCTAAGATGGCACATTTTATAGCTTGTCATAAAACCGATGATGCTTCAAACATGGCGGATTTGTTCTTTAGAGAAGTCGTTAGGTTGCATGGCATGCCTAGGACTATTGTTTCTGGTCGCGATGTTAAATTCTTGAGTTACTTTTGGAAGACTTTATGGGCTAAACTTGGCACAAAATTGTTGTTTTCTACTACTTTTCATCCTCAAACGGATGGACAAACTGAAGTTGTCAATAGAACTTTGGGAACACTTTTGCGTGCTATTCTTAAAAAGAACTTGATTGACATTTCTATGGACTTTATTTTGGGGTTGCCTAGGACTAAGAAGGGGAGGGATTCTATTTTGGTTGTTGTGGATAGATTCTCTAAGATGGCACATTTTATAGCTTGTCATAAAACCGATGATGCTTCAAACATTGCGGATTTGTTCTTTAGAGAAGTCGTTAGGTTGCATGGCATGCCTAGGACTATTGATTCTGTTCGCGATGTTAAATTCTTGAGTTACTTTTGGAAGACTTTATGAGCTAAACTTTGCACAAAATTGTTGTTTTCTACTACTTATTATCCTCAAACGGATGGACAAACTGAAGTTGTCAATAGAACTTTGGGAACACTTGTGCGTGCTATTCTTAAAAAGAACTTGGATTGACATTTCTATGGACTTTATTTTGGGGTTGCCTAGGACTAAGAAGGGGAGGGATTCTATTTTGGTTGTTGTGGATAGATTCTCTAAGATGGCACATTTTATAGCTTGTCATAAAACCGATGATGCTTCAAACATTGCGGATTTGTTCTTTAGAGAAGTCGTTAGGTTGCATGGCATGCCTAGGACTATTGTTTCTGGTCGCGATGTTAAATTCTTGAGTTACTTTTGGAAGACTTTATGGGCTAAATTTGGCACAAAATTGTTGTTTTCTACTACTTGTCATCCTCAAACGAATGGACGAACTGAAGTTGTCAATAGAACTTTGGGAACACTTTTGCGTGCTATTCTTAAAAAGAACTTGGATTGACATTTCTATGGACTTTATTTAGGGGTTGCCTAGGACTAAGAAGGGGAGGGATTCTATTTTTGTTGTTGTGGATAGATTCTCTAAGATGGCACATTTTATAGCTTGTCATAAAACCGATGATGCTTCAAACATTGCGGATTTGTTCTTTAGAGAAGTCGTTAGGTTGCATGGCATGCCTAGGACTATTGTTTCTGGTCGCGATGTTAAATTCTTGAGTTACTTTTGGAAGACTTTATGGGCTAAACTTGGCACAAAATTGTTGTTTTCTACTACTTGTCATCCTCAAACGGATGGACAAACTGAAGTTGTCAATAGAACTTTGGGAACACCTTTGCGTGCTATTCTTAAAAATAACTTGGATTGACATTTCTATGGACTTTATTTTGGGGTTGCCTAGGACTAAGAAGGGGAGGGATTCTATTTTTGTTGTTGTGGATAGATTCTCTAAGATGGCACATTTTATAGCTTGTCATAAAACCGATGATGCTTCAAACATTGCGGATTTGTTCTTTAGAGAAGTCGTTAGGTTGCATGGCATGCCTAGGACTATTGATTCTGGTCGCGATGTTAAATTCTTGAGTTACTTTTGGAAGACTTTATGAGCTAAACTTGGCACAAAATTGTTGTTTTCTACTACTTATTCATCCTCAAACGGATGGACAAACTGAAGTTGTCAATAGAACTTTGGGAACACTTGTGCGTGCTATTCTTAAAAAGAACTTGGATTGACATTTCTATGGACTTTATTTTGGGGTTGCCTAGGACTAAGAAGGGGAGGGATTCTATTTTGGTTGTTGTGGATAGATTCTCTAAGATGGCACATTTTATAGCTTGTCATAAAACCGATGATGCTTCAAACATGGCGGATTTGTTCTTTAGAGAAGTCGATAGGTTGCATGGCATGCCTAGGACTATTGTTTCTGGTCGCGATGTTAAATTCTTGAGTTACTTTTGGAAAACTCTATGGGCTAAACTTGGCACAAAATTGTTGTTTTCTACTACTTTTCATCCTCAAACGGATGGACAAACTGAAGTTGTCAATAGAACTTTGGGAACACTTTTGCGTGCTATTCTTAAAAAGAACTTGGATTGACATTTCTATGGACTTTATTTTGGGGTTGCCTAGGACTAAGAAGGGGAGGGATTCTATTTTGGTTGTTGTGGATAGATTCTCTAAGATGGCACATTTTATAGCTTGTCATAAAACCGATGATGCTTCAAACATTGCGGATTTGTTCTTTAGAGAAGTCGTTAGGTTGCATGGCATGCCTAGGACTATTGTTTCTGGTCGCGATGTTAAATTCTTGAGTTACTTTTGGAAGACTTTATGGGCTAAACTTGGCACAAAATTGTTGTTTTCTACTACTTGTCATCCTCAAACGGATGGACAAACTGAAGTTGTCAATAGAACTTTGGGAACACTTTTGCGTGCTATTCTTAAAAAGAACTTGGATTGACATTTCTATGGACTTTATTTTGGGGTTGCCTAGGACTAAGAAGAGGAGGGATTCTATTTTGGTTGTTGTGGATAGATTCTCTAAGATGGCACATTTTATAGCTTGTCATAAAACCGATGATGCTTCAAACATTGCGGATTTGTTCTTTAGAGAAGTCGTTAGGTTGCATGGCATGCCTAGGACTATTGTTTCTGGTCGCGATGTTAAATTCTTGAGTTACTTTTGGAAGACTTTATGGGCTAAACTTGGCACAAAATTGTTGTTTTCTACTACTTGTCATCCTCAAACGAATGGACGAACTGAAGTTGTCAATAGAACTTTGGGAACACTTTTGCGTGCTATTCTTAAAAAGAACTTGGATTGACATTTCTATGGACTTTATTTAGGGGTTGCCTAGGACTAAGAAGGGGAGGGATTCTATTTTGGTTGTTGTGGATAGATTCTCTAAGATGGCACATTTTATAGCTTGTCATAAAACCGATGATGCTTCAAACATTGCGGATTTGTTCTTTAGAGAAGTCGTTAGGTTGCATGGCATGCCTAGGACTATTGTTTCTGGTCGCGATGTTAAATTCTTGAGTTACTTTTGGAAGACTTTATGGGCTAAACTTGGCACAAAATTGTTGTTTTCTACTACTTGTCATCCTCAAACGGATGGACAAACTGAAGTTGTCAATAGAACTTTGGGAACACCTTTGCGTGCTATTCTTAAAAATAACTTGGATTGACATTTCTATGGACTTTTATTTTGGGTTGCCTAGGACTAAGAAGGGTGGGGATTCTATTTTTGTTGTTGTGGATAGATTCTCTAAGATGGCACATTTTATAGCTTGTCCTAAAACCGATGATGCTTCAAACATGGCGGATTTGTTCTTTAGAGAAGTCGATAGGTTGCATGGCATGCCTAGGACTATTGTTTCTGGTCGCGATGTTAAATTCTTGAGTTACTTTTGGAAAACTCTATGGGCTAAACTTGGCACAAAATTGTTGTTTACTACTACTTTTCATCCTCAAACGGATGGACAAACTGAAGTTGTCAATAGAACTTTGGGAACACTTTTGCGTGCTATTCTTAAAAAGAACTTGGATTGACATTTCTATGGACTTTATTTTGGGGTTGCCTAGGACTAAGAAGGGGAGGGATTCTATTTTGGTTGTTGTGGATAGATTCTCTAAGATGGCACATTTTATAGCTTGTCATAAAACCGATGATGCTTCAAACATGGCGGATTTGTTCTTTAGAGAAGTCGTTAGGTTGCAATGGCATTCTAGGACTATTGTTTCTGGTCGCGATGTTAAATTCTTGAGTTACTTTTGGAAGACTTTATGGGCTAAACTTGGCACAAAATTGTTGTTTTCTACTACTTGTCATCCTCAAACGGATGGACAAACTGAAGTTGTCAATAGAACTTTGGGAACACTTTTGCGTGCTATTCTTAAAAATAACTTGGATTGACATTTCTATGGACTTTATTTTGGGGTTGCCTAGGACTAAGAAGAGAGGGATTCTATTTTTGTTGTTGTGGATAGATTCTCGAAGATGGCACATTTTATAGCTTGTCATAAAACCGATGATGCTTCAAACATTGCGGATTTGTTCTTTAGAGAAGTCGTTAGGTTGCATGGCATGCCTAGGACTATTGTTTCTGGTCGCGATGTTAAATTCTTGAGTTACTTTTGGAAGACTTTATGGGCTAAACTTGGCACAAAATTGTTGTTTTCTACTACTTGTCATCCTCAAACGGATGGACAAACTGAAGTTGTCAATAGAACTTTGGGAACACTTTTGCGTGATATTCTTAAAAATAACTTGGATTGACATTTCTATGGACTTTATTTTGGGGTTGCCTAGGACTAAGAAGGAGAGGGATTCTATTTTTGTTGTTGTGGATAGATTCTCGAAGATGGCACATTTTATAGCTTGTCATAATACCGATGATGCTTCAAACATTGCGGATTTGTTCTTTAGAGAAGTTGTTAGGTTGCGTGGCAGGGCTAGGACTATTGATTCTGTTCGCAATGTTAAATTCTTGAGTTACTTTTGGAAGACTTTATGGGCTAAACTTGACACAAAATTGTTGTTTTCTACTACTTGTCATCCTCAAACGGATGGACAAACTGAAGTTGTCAATAGAAATTTGGGAACACTTTTGCGTGCTATTCTTAAAAAGAACTTGGATTGACATTTCTATGGACTTTATTTAGGGGTTGCCTAGGACTAAGAAGGGGAGGGATTCTATTTTTGTTGTTGTGGATAGATTCTCTAAGATGGCACATTTTATAGCTTGTCATAAAACCGATGATGCTTCAAACATTGCGGATTTGTTCTTTAGAGAAGTCGTTAGGTTGCATGGCATGCCTAGGACTATTGATTCTGTTCGCAATGTTAAATTCTTGAGTTACTTTTGGAAGACTTTATGGGCTAAACTTGGCACAAAATTGTTGTTTTCTACTACTTGTCATCCTCAAACGGATGGACAAACTGAAGTTGTCAATAGAACTTTGGGAACACCTTTGCGTGCTATTCTTAAAAAGAACTTGGATTGACATATCTATGGACTTTAATTTTGGGTTGCCTAGGACTAAGAAGGGTGGGGATTCTATTTTTGTTGTTGTGGATAGATTCTCTAAGATGGCACATTTTATAGCTTGTCCTAAAACCGATGATTCTTCAAACATGGCGGATTTGTTCTTTAGAGAAATCGTTAGGTTGCATGGCATGCCTAGGACTATTGTTTCTAGTCGCGATGTTAAATTCTTGAGTTACTTTTGGAAGACTTTATGGGCTAAACTTGGCACAAAATTGTTATTTTCTACTACTTGTCATCCTCAAACGGATGGACAAACTGAAGTTGTCAATAGAACTTTGGAAACACTTTTGCGTGCTATTCTTAAAAAGAACTTGATTGACATTTCTATGGACTTTATTTTGGGGTTGCCTAGGACTAAGAAGGGGAGGGATACTATTTTTGTTGTTGTGGATAGATTCTCTAACATGGCACATTTTATAGCTTGTCATAAAACCGATGATGCTTCAAACATTGCGGATTTGTTCTTTAGAGAAGTCGTTAGGTTGCATGGCATGCCTAGGACTATTGATTCTGTTCGCGATGTTAAATTCTTGAGTTACTTTTGGAAGACTTTATGAGCTAAACTTTGCACAAAATTGTTGTTTTCTACTACTTATTATCCTCAAACGGATGGACAAACTGAAGTTGTCAATAGAACTTTGGGAACACTTGTGCGTGCTATTCTTAAAAAGAACTTGGATTGACATTTCTATGGACTTTATTTAGGGGTTGCCTAGGACTAAGAAGGGGAGGGATTATATTTTGGTTGTTGTGGATAGATTCTCTAAGATGGTGTTAGAGTAGGTGCCCGTCGAGCCAAGTGTTGGCCGAGTGTTCACAATGAAACTATATGTACAAGCATTCTTTATTATAATAATATTTTAAATTATTATTTTGGCAAATCTTTATCTGTATACCCATGCTAGCTGCATAGATAAAGCCCTTGAATATACAAATAGTAGAAAGAATATGAGATGCTCATATGATGAGTATCATGAAACTCATATTTGTAATACTGTATATTCTAAACGGTTCCTAGTCGATTCAGCCGCCACTAAGAAGGATATAGGCCGCTCGAGTTAGAGACTAGTATCTGCGATGTGAGTACCATGTTTCATTGGTAGGGGACATTGTGATGTCCGAACATGCAGATAGGTGCTCCTTGTAGAGTGCACTGAACAACCCTCCATAAAAGGACTTTCCAAGTGGTTCTCACTTATCGAGTGGAAAAGTCCTGGTTTATGGTTGTACAGAATTAGTCCTTATGACCCGGGACAACATTGAGACTCTATGTGCTAGAATTACACTTTGACTTGTTTACCGACTCTCATGGGGTCATTAGGTGGCAAGGTTGGGTGTTCTGTCGAAACACATAGGAGTCGATGCATTGTAGTCGGGGATTCACCGCTTACCTTCGGGTATGGATATCCTATGTGTTATCATGTGTATGTAGATCGAAATCTCTGGCCAGAGTATGGTTGTAATTATGAAAGGTGTTTCATAGATTACACCATCGATGCAACTACGACATTACACATAGTATCGATTCATTGACAACTCTCGATAAACCAATGGTTGTCGAATCGATCGGGATATATGAGTTGAAGGGACCGTACTGTACGCTAACCATAATTGAATGGTTCTTGCAGGCACTATCATGTGATACCTAGGGAATCACGTAAGCGATGCTGCTAGGCGTTTAACGTGATTGGTTGGGTACTATCAGACTTGAGTTCTGACGTTCTTATTATCAAGGTGTTGATAAATAAGAATGGAGCAATTGGGGTATGCTCATATAAGGACATGTTTAGTCCGAATCACATAGAGATGTGAACCCACGGCTAGTTGTATCAATGAACCATTGAGGGCCACACAAGTACTAGCTTTCTAGATCCCGTTGAGAAGTAAAAATAGTTCAATGTGTTGAACGGCTTATAAAGGAGTTTATAAGCGTAAGAAAAATTAGAAGTATGACTTCTATAATGGAGAAAATAGTTCAAAGTGTTGAACGACTTATAAATGAGTTTATAAGTGTAAGGAAAAATAGAAGTATGACTTCTATGAGAGAAATGTAAATTTTGATTTATGGAAGTGTTCCTAAATTAAAATTTGGCCAAGAGAATAATGTAATTGAAAATTGTGATTTTCATAAACATTATTATGGACTAAATTAAATTAATTCAAGTGTTGAATTAATTAAACACTAGTGGACCTAGTAGAGTCCAAATAATTAAATTAATTCAAGTGTTGAATTAATTAAATTATATTGAGTCTTGTAGAGCTCAATTTAAATTAATTATTTAACTAGTGGGACTTGGGTAAATTCAAGTAATGTTTAATTAGTCTCAAATATGTTTGAGATAATTAAATTTAGTCCATGGTTTTTATTTTGATAAAAACCATATTATATACATGCTTGGGAGGTGAAGAGGTGGAGATTACTTTTGAATAAAAAATTGCATGGCATGCAACTTTTTCACTTTGCTTTTTGCAACACCAAGACATGCAATTAACTCATTCTCCTCCCTCCTCCAAGCTAGATGGCCGAAACTAGCATCCAAAATTCTCTCCAATTTTTCTTCCTTTTGTGTTCTTCAATTTGTTGGAGAAAACACACACTTCTCTTTGAAAAATCCTCATGTTTTTCTAGTGCAAAATATGAGGGGATCTTCCTAGTTAGTGGTGGGCCTAATTTTGAAGGAAAGGAAGGAAAGCTTGTAGATCTTCTTCCATTCAAGAGCTAAGGTTTTTAAATCTTAGTTGGAGCCATACATCAACCTCAAGAGGTTGATAGGTATACTTTCTTACACCCTATGAATGTCATTTTGTGTTTTTATTGTATTTGTTGCACAATGTATGGGGTGGCCGAAATTTTGAGCTAAAAATTTTAGATTTTAAACTTCCGTTGCGCTTCCGGCCACCGTAACCGGTCCGCTTTCAAGTGGTATCCGAGCTATGGTTACGTTTTTGTGTAGCAAATACAATATATATTATGTTGAGATCGATTTCTAACCGCATGAGTGTGTTTTTGCAACAAATCGAGGGCCGTTTTTGGGGAAAAATTCGGGCAGCAAGTTGCTGCCCGTGTCGGGCAGCTCGGGCTGCCCGAGGGGCTGCCCGTTTCGGGCAGCTAGGGCAGCCCGAGGGGCTGCCCGAACAGCCCCATCATTTTAAATTAAAAAAAAAATTTTGGTAAGTTGGCCGGAATCCGGCGACGGAGCTCTGGTGACGGCGATGACGACTAGGGTTTCCAAAAGTGTTTTGGATTATCAAAGTGTCATGGGCCTTGAGTTGTTGGGCCATTGGATGGCTAACATGTTTGTGAATTTTAAATGGGCCGAAAATGTTTTTGGTGAAAAATGATTTTTGGGCCCTTAAGTTTAAAATTACAAAAGTTGCAAATATTTTCTCATGAAATAAATAATTTAAGTTGGACTTTGATTATTTATAGTAAATTGTGATTTACAAGAAATTCGGTTATAAATAAATTAATTTGAAAGTAGACAAAGGTGTTTGTATACTTTGTTAATTTAGTTTATAATCGTGGCGGTTAGTGATTGGATCAAGATATATAATATTGGATCAATTAATTATTGTGATAATTAATTGATGGTGTATGATATGTGATATTATGCATGAAGGATGATCAAAAGCCCAAGCCCAATTTGCTAGGTGTATGCTAGGATATTTTGTGTTGAATGATTGTAATAATTATCAAATTTCAAGTGGGCTTGGTTTATGGCCCGTTCCCACCCCATGAGATGTATCCCTATGTGCCATGGATATTTAATTGTAAATATTAGAATAGTGGAAGATCAAGATTGGAAGATGGTGGCCTTGGTGATTATGAAGATCGAAGACATGTAATATTGGATGCTAATGTAATAATGTAGTTGCATTGCATCCCGTGCATTTACCCTAGGATTGGACCTAGGCCCGTGTTTAGCTCACACGGGCCATTAGTACTTGGGGCGATTGATCATCCTTGTATTGTTTTCTATTTATAATATATGCATGATATGTTATAAATAATGAGTATGTGCGTTATTATTATGATAATAACAAAGTTGCATGAATCCGGCAAACATACGATCAAACATGGCGAGCTTTTAAAATAAAATTAATGATGAGACCTTTCAAAATTAAAAACCCTCATTTTTGAATTAGATTCAAAATTAATATCAAGCCCGAAAAGGGGAATTATAAATTTGTTTATAATTTCCTTGTCTTCCATCGACAATGGGTGCATGATGAACGCTACCCGTACTCGAGGCTCGGCTCATATTATTGGGGGGGCCCTGGGTGCCGGAAAGCTGTGACATCCATTGACATAGTGATGTGAACTACGTGGAACTCCCATGATTTCGGCTCATATTATTGGGAGAACTCATGGCGACCGTCCATTAAGGTTCGACATCGATGGGTAAGGCTTGACACGTGAAGATGAACGACGTCATATTATTGGGTCCTAATCAAACGTGAGACAAAAGTTTACGTAGAGGGTTGCATTGTGATGCAATTGGAAACTACCTTTTAGGAATTGTGATTGGCTGATATTATTCAGGATCATAATTCGCTAATTGGACCTTACGTACCTACTGAGGAAAGGAGTTTCCCGCTTTCACTAGAGGGTAGTGAAAGATGTCAAAACAGTGGGAGTAAATATTTATGAAGTAAAAGTCCATACTTTATATCTTACCAAATATATTAAATAGTCATCAACATTTATCTGTTTTACTTTTCAGTACAAATTTTGACAATGTCTTCGATTCGCAATCCGATATCTGCAATACTCGACAAACACATGTTAACCGGACCTAATTACCTCACTTGGCTAAGAAACCTAAAAATCGTCTTGAATTCGGAAAAGATAGCATATACACTGACTGAGTCGCCCCCTGTTGAGGCTCCGACTCACTGCAATCCTGAGGAATTGCAGGCTTACAAGGAATGGTGTGACCATGAATTGATAGCCAGGTGTTATATGCTGACTTCTATGAATGATGAGCTGCAGAGGCGTTTTGAGGGTGCAAAGAGTGCTGCTGACATTCATTTGCACCTCAAGGAGCTCTTTGGAGAGCAAACGCGTCCTCTTAGGCATGCTACCGTCAAGGAGCTGATCACTTTGCGCATGCGAGATGGGACCTCGGTCCATGAGCATGGCCTAAAGGTGATCGGGCTCGTGGACAAGCTCGTTGGCATGGATCTGATCTTGCCTTCGGAGTTGACCACCGACGTGTTGCTGTTATCACTGCCTAGCTCATTTGATCCTTTTGTGGTGAATTTCAACATGAACAAGATGGAACCGACCCTTGAGGAGTTGGTGAACATGCTTGTTACGTTTGAATCCACCATCAAGAAAGAGAAGTTGGTTCTTTATGTGGGTTCTTCATCTGGTACGAAGATTGATCCACATGGGAATGGAAAGAAGAGTTCTTTCCAACGTCCCAAGAAGAACGTGCCCTTGATGAGGCAATCTCCGAATCCCGTTGAGGCAGCCAGACCAGTTAAGGCTGACAAGACTGGTGATGTATGTCATCACTGCAAGAAGCCTGGACATTGGAGGCGAAATTGCAAGGAGTATCTGGCCCAGAAGAGTTCTGGAAATGGTATGTTCTAAATTGAAGTAAACATTTCAATTAACTCTACTTCTTGGGTATTAGATACCGGTTGTGACTCACATCTCTGTAATGGGTTACAGGTGATGGGAAGAAGTAGGAAGCTTAAAGAAGGTGTGACCTTCTTGAGAATGAGCAATGGAGCAAGAGTTGCTGCCAAGGCTATTGAGGATGTTTACTTATTATTGAACAATAGTTTAAGTTAATTTTATGAGATGTTTTGTTTGTACCTAATTTTGTAAAAAACATTGTTTCCATTTCTATGCTGATAAAAATGGATATTCTTGTTCATTTTGCAAAGGTGTTTGCAACATTTACATGAATGAATGTTTGATTGGTACTTGAGAACTTGAAAACGATCTCTATAACTTAAAATTAAAAGATATTCCGTTAAATGTCCATTCAAAGGCAGACACCATATGAGATATGGATGGGTAAGCCTCCCAAATATTCTTATCTTAGAATATGGGGAGCCCTGCTTATGTGAAGCAGGTAGTGGGAGATAAATTGGATTGTTGATCCATTTTATGTTACTTTGTGGGATATCCAAGGAATTAAGTTGGATATTATTTCTATCATCCCCAAGAAACAAAGGTGTTTGTTTCTAGGAATGCAACCTTTTTGAAAAGGATTTTCTATTGGATAGAAAAGGGAGATGATAGAACTCGAAGAGGTTCGAGAGAAACCCGCAATTATAGAACCCACACCCGATGAGCCAAGAGAGGAGATACAAGCTCCTAGCAGATACGAGAAAGTCTCGAGACCACCTATGAGGTATGGTCAGCTTCTTGAAGAGGGCCATGATGAGCCTAACCATGGATGTGATCCATGGACCTTCAAGGAAGCGTTATCTGATGCCGATTCATCCAAGTGGCTTGAACCAATGGAATCTGAGTTGAATTCCATTCATTCGAACCAAGTATAGGATCTTGTGGATCCACCTGAGGGAACTGTTCCCACAGGGACTTGGGGCGGATGGGAAGGTATTGACCTTCAAGACGCGATTGGTGGCAAAAGGATGTACTCAAAGACAAGGAGTTGACTTTGAGGAAACCTTTTCCCAGTCGCAATGTTCAAGTCCATAAGGATTTTGCTAGCCATAGCTGCATGGTATGACTATGAGATATGGCAGATGGATGTTAAGACAGTCTTTCTTAATGGAGATTTTAAGAAAGTGATTTACATGTCTCAACCTGAAGGGTTTACATCTGTCGGAAGTGAGCATATGGTATGCAAACTTCAGAGATCTATTTATGGTCTAAAGAAGGCATCAAGGAGTTAGAACCTTAGATTCGATAGTACAATCAAAGAGTTTGATTTACTAAGAATCTTGAGGGACCCTGTGTGTATAAGAAGGTCAGTGGGAGTGTTGTGACATTCCTGGTGTTGTATGTTGATGACATTCTACTCATTGTGAATGATGTAGGAATGTTGCAATCAACTAAGATATGGTTAGCGAGTAAGTTCTCGATGCAGGACTTGGGTGAAGCATCTTTTGTATTGGGATACAGATCTATAGAGATAGATCAAAAAGGGATTGCTTGATCTCACCCAGTCCACATACATTGATACCATCGTGAAGCAGTTCTCGATGGATGAGTCCATGAGAGGACATCTACCAATGTGTCATGGCGTGTCCCTATCCAAGTCTGTCTCTTGAGACAGATGCAGAGATAGTGGCAATGACACGCATTCCGTATGCTTCGGCAATTGGTAGCATCATGTATGTGATGATATCTACACGTCCTGAGGTGGCACTAATTGTAGTGAGTAGATATCAATCGAACCCTGGTCTTCCACACTGGAAAGCTGTGAAAGACATCCTCAAGTAGTTGAGAAGGACCAATAAGTTGTTCTTGGTCTATGGGGTGGAGAACTAAAATTGGAAGGCTATACCGACTCTAGCTTCCAAAGCGATATCGATGACTTGAAGTCAACCTCTGGTTTTGTATTCATGCTCAACGGTGCTGCTGTCTCTTGGAAGAGTTCCAAGCAAGATAATATTACGGATTCCAGCACAGAGGCCGAATACATTGCTGCATCAGATGCAGCAAGGGAGGCTGTTTGGATAAGGAATTTCGTCTAAGAGTTGGACGTCATTCCTAATGGAGTTGCTCCTATCCCGGTGTTGTGTGACAACACGGGAGCTTTAGCTCAAGCAAAGGAGCCTAGGTCTCATCAGAAGTCCAAACAAGTATTGAGAAAGTACCACATCCTCGGAGAGATTGTGGAAAGAAGAGAAGTGTCTATTGACAAAGTCGGCTCGGCAGATTATGTTGTTGATCCACTAGCTAAGCCTTTACCTGGACCATTATTCGACATGCATCGCGAATCAATGGGTTTGAAGATAAGGGTAGTTGGCTCTAGTGCAAGTGGGAGATTGTTAGAGTAGGTGTCCGTCGAGCCAAGTGTTGGCCGAGTGTTCACAATGAAACTCTATGTACAAGCAGTCTTTATTATAATAATATTTTAAATTATTATTTTGGCAAATCTTTATCTGTATACCCATGCTAGCTGCATAGATAAAGCCCTTGAATATACAAATAGTAGAAAGAATATGAGATGCTCATATGATGAGTATCATGAAACTCATATTTGTAATACTGTATATTCTAAACGGTTCCTAGTCGATTCAGCCGCCACTAAGAAGGATATAGGCCGCTCGAGTTAGAGACTAGTATCTGCGATGTGAGTACCATGTTTCATTGGTAGGGGACATTGTGATGTCCGAACATGCAGATAGGTGCTCCTTGTAGAGTGCACTGAACAACCCTCCATAAAAGGACTTTCCAAGTGGTTCTCACTTATCGAGTGGAAAAGTCCTGGTTTATGGTTGTACAGAATTAGTCCTTATGACCCGGGACAACATTGAGACTCTATGTGCTAGAATTACACTTTGACTTGTTTACCGACTCTCATGGGGTCATTAGGTGGCAAGGTTGGGTGTTCTGTCGAAACACATAGGAGTCGATGCATTGTAGTCGGGGATTCACCGCTTACCTTCGGGTATGGATATCCTATGTGTTATCATGTGTATGTAGATCGAAATCTCTGGCCAGAGTATGGTTGTAATTATGAAAGGTGTTTCATAGATTACACCATCGATGCAACTACGACATTACACATAGTATCGATTCATTGACAACTCTCGATAAACCAATGGTTGTCGAATCGATCGGGATATATGAGTTGAAGGGACCGTACTGTACGCTAACCATAATTGAATGGTTCATGCAGGCACTATCATGTGATACCTAGGGAATCACGTAAGCGATGCTGCTAGGCGTTTAACGTGATTGGTTGGGTACTATCAGACTTGAGTTCTGACGTTCTTATTATCAAGGTGTTGATAAATAAGAATGGAGCAATTGGGGTATGCTCATATAAGGACATGTTTAGTCCGAATCACATAGAGATGTGAACCCACGGCTAGTTGTATCAATGAACCATTGAGGGCCACACAAGTACTAGCTTTCTAGATCCCGTTGAGAAGTAAAAATAGTTCAATGTGTTGAACGGCTTATAAAGCAGTTTATAAGCGTAAGAAAAATTAGAAGTATGACTTCTATAATGGAGAAAATAGTTCAAAGTGTTGAACGACTTATAAATGAATTTATAAGTGTAAGGAAAAATAGAAGTATGACTTCTATGAGAGAAATGTAAATTTTGATTTATGGAAGTGTTCCTAAATTAAAATTTGGCCAAGAGAATAATGTAATTGAAAATTGTGATTTTCATAAACATTATTATGGACTAAATTAAATTAATTCAAGTGTTGAATTAATTAAACACTAGTGGACCTAGCAGAGTCCAAATAATTAAATTAATTCAAGTGTTGAATTAATTAAATTATATTGAGTCTTGTAGAGCTCAATTTAAATTAATTATTTAACTAGTGGGACTTGGGTAAATTCAAGTAATGTTTAATTAGTCTCAAATATGTTTGAGATAATTAAATTTAGTCCATGGTTTTTAATTTGATAAAAACCATATTATATACATGCTTGGGAGGTGAAGAGGTGGAGATTACTTTTGAATAAAAAATTGCATGGCATGCAACTTTTTCACTTTTGCTTTTTGCAACACCAAGACATGCAATTAACTCATTCTCCTCCCTCCTCCAAGCTAGATGGCCGAAACTAGCATCCAAAATTCTCTCCAATTTTTCTTCCTTTTGTGTTCTTCAATTTGTTGGAGAAAACACACACTTCTCTTTGAAAAATCCTCATGTTTTTCTAGTGCAAAATATGAGGGGATCTTCCTAGTTAGTGGTGGGCCTAATTTTGAAGGAAAGGAAGGAAAGCTTGTAGATCTTCTTCCATTCAAGAGCTAAGGTTTTTAAATCTTAGTTGGAGCCATACATCAACCTCAAGAGGTTGATAGGTATACTTTCTTGCACCCTATGAATGTCATTTTGTGTTTTTATTGTATTTGTTGCACAATGTATGGGGTGGCCGAAATTTTGAGCTAAAAATTTTAGATTTTAAACTTCCGTTGCGCTTCCGGCCACCGTAACCTGTCCGCTTTCAGATGGCACATTTTATAGCTTTTCATAAAACCGATGATGCTTCAAACATTGCGGATTTGTTCTTTGGAGAAGTCGTTAGGTTGCATGGCATGCCTAGGACTATTGTTTCTGGTCGCGATGTTAAATTCTTGAGTTACTTTTGGAAGACTTTATGGGCTAAACTTGGCACAAAATTGTTGTTTTCTACTACTTGTCATCCTCAAACGGATGGACAAACTGAAGTTGTCAATAGAACTTTGGGAACACCTTTGCGTGATATTCTTAAAAATAACTTGGATTGACATTTCTATGGACTTTTATTTTGGGTTGCCTAGGACTAAGAAGGGTGGGGATTCTATTTTTGTTGTTGTGGATAGATTCTCTAAGATGGCACATTTTATAGCTTGTCCTAAAACCGATGATGCTTCAAACATGGCGGATTTGTTCTTTAAAAAAGTCGATAGGTTGCATGGCATGCCTAGGACTATTGTTTCTGGTCGCGATGTTAAATTCTTGAGTTACTTTTGGAAAACTCTATGGGCTAAACTTGGCACAAAATTGTTGTTTACTACTACTTTTCATCCTCAAACGGATGGACAAACTGAAGTTGTCAATAGAACTTTGGGAACACTTTTGCGTGCTATTCTTAAAAAGAACTTGGATTGACATTTCTATGGACTTTATTTTGGGGTTGCCTAGGACTAAGAAGGGGAGGGATTCTATTTTGGTTGTTGTGGATAGATTCTCTAAGATGGCACATTTTATAGCTTGTCATAAAACCGATGATGCTTCAAACATGGCGGATTTGTTCTTTAGAGAAGTCGTTAGGTTGCAAGGCATTTCTAGGACTATTGTTTCTGGTCGCGATGTTAAATTCTTGAGTTACTTTTGGAAGACTTTATGGGCTAAACTTGGCACAAAATTGTTGTTTTCTACTACTTGTCATCCTCAAACGGATGGACAAACTGAAGTTGTCAATAGAACTTTGGGAACACTTTTGCGTGCTATTCTTAAAAATAACTTGGATTGACATTTCTATGGACTTTATTTTGGGGTTGCCTAGGACTAAGAAAGAGAGGGATTCTATTTTTGTTGTTGTGGATAGATTCTCGAAGATGGCACATTTTATAGCTTGTCATAAAACCGATGATGCTTCAAACATTGCGGATTTTTTCTTTAGAGAAGTCGTTAGGTTGCATGGCATGCCTAGGACTATTATTTCTGGTCGCGATGCTAAATTCTTGAGTTACTTTTGGAAGACTTTATGGGCTAAACTTGGCACAAAATTGTTGTTTTCTACTACTTGTCATCCTCAAACGGATGGACAAACTGAAGTTGTCAATAGAACTTTGGGAACACTTTTGCGTGATATTCTTAAAAATAACTTTGATTGACATTTCTATGGACTTTATTTTGGGGTTGCCTAGGACTAAGAAGGAGAGGGATTCTATTTTTGTTGTTGTGGATAGATTCTCGAAGATGGCACATTTTATAGCTTGTCATAATACCGATGATGCTTCAAACATTCCGGATTTGTTCTTTAGAGAAGTTGTTAGGTTGCGTGGCAGGGCTAGGACTATTGATTTTGTTCGCAATGTTAAATTCTTGAGTTACTTTTGGAAGACTTTATGGGCTAAACTTGACACAAAATTGTTGTTTTCTACTACTTGTCATCCTCAAACGGATGGACAAACTGAAGTTGTCAATAGAAATTTGGGAACACTTTTGCGTGCTATTCTTAAAAAGAACTTGGATTGACATTTCTATGGACTTTATTTAGGGGTTGCCTAGGACTAAGAAAGGGAGGGATTCTATTTTTGTTGTTGTGGATAGATTCTCTATGATGGCACATTTTATAGCTTGTCATAAAACCGATGATGCTTCAAACATTGCGGATTTGTTCTTTAGAGAAGTCGTTAGGTTGCATTGCAGGCCTAGGACTATTGATTCTGTTCGCAATGTTAAATTCTTGAGTTACTTTTGGAAGACTTTATGGGCTAAACTTGGCACAAAATTGTTATTTTCTACTACTTGTCATCCTCAAACGGATGGACAAACTGAAGTTGTCAATAGAACTTTGGAAGCATTTTTGCGTGCTATTCTTAAAAAGAACTTGGATTGACATTTCTATGGACTTTATTTTGGGGTTGCCTAGGACTAAGAAGGGGAGGGATACTATTTTTGTTGTTGTGGATAGATTCTCTAAGATGGCACATTTTATAGCTTGTCATAAAACCGATGATGCTTCAAACATTGCGGATTTGTTCTTTAGAGAAGTCGTTAGGTTGCATGGCATGCCTAGGACTATTGATTCTGTTCGCGATGTTAAATTCTTGAGTTACTTTTGGAAGACTTTATGAGCTAAACTTTGCACAAAATTGTTGTTTTCTACTACTTATTATCCTCAAACGGATGGACAAACTGAAGTTGTCAATAGAACTTTGGGAACACTTTTGCGTGCTATTCTTAAAAAGAACTTGGATTGAAATTTCTATGGACTTTATTTTGGGGTTGCCTAGGACTAAGAAGGGGAGGGATTCTATTTTGGTTGTTGTGGATAGATTCTCTAAGATGGCACATTTTATAGCTTGTCATAAAACCAGTGATGCTTCAAACATTGCGGATTTGTTCTTTAGAGAAGTCGTTAGGTTGCATGGCATGCCTAGGACTATTGTTTCTGGTCGCGATGTTAAATTCTTGAGTTACTTTTGGAAGACTTTATGGGCTAAACTTGGCACAAAATTGTTGTTTTCTACTACTTGTCATCCTCAAACGGATGGACAAACTGAAGTTGTCAATAGAACTTTGGGAACACCTTTGCGTGCTATTCTTAAAAATAACTTGGATTGACATTTCTATGGACTTTTATTTTGGGTTGCCTAGGACTAAGAAGGGTGTGAAAGCGGACCGGTTACGGTGGCCGGAAGCGCAACGGAAGTCAAAAATTTTATTTTTCATGCTATAATTTTCGGCCACCATGATGTTTATGTGCAATATTTACAAAAACAAAAAACACCATGCATAGGATGTTTAAGAAATTACCTATCAACTTTAAATGTTGATGTTGGCTCCAACTTAGTTGACTAGCAACTAAGCTCTTCTTATGGAAGACAAGTCTACAAGCTTCACCTCCCTTTCCTTCAAAATAAGGCCCACCACTAGCAAGGTAAACCCCCTCAAAAATTGCACTAGAAAAGTTTGAGGATTTATCAAAGAGAAGGGTTTATTCTCCAAAAATTGAAGAACAAAGAAAAAGAAAAACTTGAGAGAAAAACCTCCAAGATTTCGGCCAAAGTGAGAGAGAGGAGTGTGGGAGACTAGCCTAGGTTGTTGTGTAAAGTTGTCTCTCAAAAGTTGCATGCTTTTGAATTTTTAATAAAAAGTATTCACAACCTTTTCACCTCCTAAGCATGCAAACCCTAGCATGTCTCACATATATAATATGGTTTTTTAACACATTAAAAACCATAGACTAAATTTTAATTATCTCAAACATTTTGAGATTAATTAAATACTACTTGAATTTATTCAAGTCCCACTAGTTATGTAATGCCCAAGAATTTGATTAACGTAATCTGAGATGATTAACGTAATCTGAGATGATTTATCGACGATGAACGGATGTGAGCATAGTTGGACCACTCCGAGACAGATTGGTTAACACATATGAGTTATGTGATTTTCGGGCAGAATGTCTGGCGCCCGAGCGGTGGTTCTTGACCGCTCGAGCGCCAATGTTAAACCAAGATGGTTCCGGGCAAAAAGCTTGGCGCCCGGGCGGTAGTTTTTGACCGCCCGAGCGCCATCGGGTAATGCAGGGAGGCAGAGCGCTTCGCGCCCGGGCGGCATATTTTTACCGCCCGAGCGCCGAGCGAGCGCCCGGGCGGGAATTTCTTACCGCCCGAGCGCGATGCGTGTCGCGTGAAGGATGTGCCATTTGTCTTATTGCATGTGCGAGATATATATATATATATATATATATATATATATCATGAATTCTTTCAGAATTCATAAGAAGGAAACGAAGGGAATCGAAAAAGGTTTCAGAAAAAGGAAAGAAAATCCTTACGCCTTTTCTGAGAAATCCGCCCGTCCGATTTTGAATCCGACTTCGGTATTGAGTACCTATCGAAGTAGGCTACAACTGGACGTAAGTTTTGCTACGTTTTGATATGATTTGAAATTATGGTATTGTCAGAATCTGATATGATTCATATATGATGTTCTTGGCATGTTAGACATCGTATAATAAAAACCGGAGTGAGAAACAGATACCATATGAAATTGTTATGAATTTCGGAGTTGATTTGATATCAGAATTGAGTTGTTATTGATTAGGAGATGTAGGGATTGATATCTGACTAATATGGTAGGGCTGGATATATTGAAATTATGACGTTGTGTTGTTGAAACAGAATTTGATTTAATTATGATTATATCCAGTATTGTTTGGATGGTGTATTGATATTGTACCCTCGATATCGTTATTGTCAGACTGAGTATTGACAGGCTTGGGGTTCGAGACTTCGACAGAGTCAGAATAGCAGAAAGAAAGGTATAAATTAATGTTGTGTTGGGATTGCACAACTCGAGTAAGGTTTGACTCGAGTCTCCCTAAATCACATACTTAGATTATTACATTGAGATTTGTAATTGATAAGATTGATGTTGTTGTCTATTGATTTATAGTCATTGCATGTATTGATTACTGAGTTGTTGAGTCATTGGCTGATTCGCCTAGTCACCGACTGAGTCGTCCGGTTATTGACTGATTCGTCTAGCTATCGGCTGTTTCGCCTAGCTATTGGCTGATTCGCTTATCTATTGACTGATTCGTCTATTTATTGACTGATTCGTCTATCTATTGACTGATTCGTCTAGCTATCGGCTGTTTCGCCTAGCTATTGGCTGATTCGCTTAAATCTTGACTGAGTCGTCAATTCTGCGGCTGATTCGCCCAGACTCTATATCGGGATCCCTAGGTTAGAGTTGAGTCGAGTCTGAGACGACGCGTTGTTTGAGTCTGAGTGTGATTCATTATTTGTTATTGATTTATGTTTCTGATTTGATACATGTTATGAATGTTAATTATATGCTTTTATATATGTTTTTATATGATTGCATGTTTATATTGTTTATACTGGGAGTTATTCTCACCGGAGTTATCCGGCTGTTGTCTTGTTTTGTATGTGTGCATGACAACAGATGGGGCTGGATCAGGGTCAAGAAGAGGATGAGAGAAGATAGATAGCGTGGAGATCCGGGCTTTGCAGCAACTTAGGATTCAGCTTTGATTTATAGTTGAACCTAGTTTAATTGTGTAGATAACACAAGAATTGTATGTTCATGTTAATATGTAATTTGAATTGAATTACATTACGTTTCCGCTTTGTATATTAAAAGAAAAATTTTTTTGACCCTGTTTATAATTGATTAATTAGTCCCAATGATGATTAAGAACTTGATTAGCGTCCGGGTCCCCACAACAGGTGGTATCAGAGCCGTAGGCACTATAACTGTAGATTCTTGAGATTGAGATAGAAGAGGCTAGTGAGCGGGGTAGATTGAGGTTTTCTTTCCTTGCTTGTGATTGCTAGCATGTTGTACTGCTTTATATAATACATGTTACTTGACTTATCTGATTTGATTTTGTAATATGTATTATTGGGCACGAATCTGAATGGATTCTCGATCAGCAGTAAGATGATCGGGAGGGAGATTGAATTGAAACAGATGTGTTGGATTGGGTCACTAATCCTTTTGGGTTTCAGATATGCCTCCTAGACGAATTCCAGAACAAGGTAGTACATCGAATCCTCAGATGGATGTAACACCGACTCCAATGGAAACCTTACTGAAAAGGTTTCAGTCATTCAAACCACCGACTCTGAAAGGTATTGAGACATCAGTTGAGTGTGAGAGTTGGCTGAATGATATCGAAAAGCTGTTTGAATTGCTGGAGTATAGCGATGAGCGCGGAATTAAGTTGATTGGGAACCAGTTGCATGATGTTGCAAAGAGCTGAGGGAGTACGATGAAGAGGGCCTTGGAGCAACGAGGTACGATTATTACTTGGTATGTATCTAAAACTGAGTTTTATCAGAGATTTTTCCCAATATCGTACAGAAAAGACAAGGGGGCGGAGTTTGCCAATTTGAGACAGGGTCAGCTGAATATTGAAGAATACGTGACCAAGTTCTCTACCTTGTTAAAGTTTGCTCCACATGTGTCTGAAAATGACGAAGCCGTTGCTGATCAGTTCATCAATGGCTTGAATCCCGACATTTTTACATTGGTGAACACAGGGCGACCGAATAACTTTGCTGATGCTATGAATAGAGCAAAGGGCGCTGAAGCAGGCCTGATAAGACAGAGAGGAGCTGCATTTGTTTCTCAAGAGTGGAGACCACCGCAACCACCTCCCAGATTCGAGAGTGATAGTAGTGGTGGAAAGAAAGATTTTCTGAAGGCTAGAGGAAAGCAGTTTAAGAAGTCTGGCGGCAGTTCTTCTAGTTCCAGTGGTCCCCAACAGAGTTATACCGGGGCTTATTGCGGAAATTGTGGAGGGAGACATTCCACTGAACAGTGCCAAGGAGTACTTGGTAGCTGCCACTTCTGCAAACAACGGTGACATTTTTCCAGAGTGTGTCCACAGAAAGGTTCTCAAAGATTTCAGGGAACCGAATCATTTGGATCAGTAGCACAGTGGAGTAGACAATCAGCTGCTGTTCCTTCATTTCATCCAGCACCATCTCAGTCACAGCAGAGGCCAGGAGGAAGCCAGATAGTCGGCCAGCCTCCTAGACAGCAGGCCAAATTATTTGCTTTGACCGAGGAGCAGGCTGAGGAAGCACCAGATGAGTGATGTTGCAGGTAACGATTCTTGATATAGTTATCCTGCTTTTGTACTGATAGATGCGGGTGCTTCACCTATATTAGTTTTGAATGAATTGCATTGAGATATGCTTTGCCCGTTGAGTTTTATTTACTGTAGTGTATGCCTTGCTCCGTTGGGGAGAGTTTTATAGCAGTGAATGCTGTAAGACGATGTATACTACAGTAGAATGAGAATGAGACTGAGTTAGAGCTTGTGATAGCTGGTATTGTACTGGGGTTGTCTAATTTTGGGACTGCATTACGGATATTGATATGCGGACCAAGTACAGAGCTACCTAGATTGATTCCAGAAGATGGTGAGAATGGGACCTGAAATGGCCAAGAGATGAGTATTGTACGATAAGGATTCTAGATTGAGGATTCCTTTGATAATTCGTACTAGCTATGACTCGAGTATTACAGAAAGGAGCAGAGATAATCCTTATGTATTCAGTTGATTTACTGAAGTTGAGTCTATCATTGGCTGATTTACCAATGATATGAAAGTTATTGATGTTTTTTTTCCCCGATAAGATTTCAGATTTTATTTCAGGCAGGGAGATTGATTTTAGCCTTGATTGGATATAAAAAAAAAACAGCTGAAATGGCGAATCCTGATTGAGACAGATGGCATTCAGGATGTGTTATATCCAAGGATGATGTTTCTGTTGATTTTAGCAGAAATAAACTGTAATTAGTTGGCTGTAGTAGATATCAGTGTCAGATATTTGCGATTGTATGAGTTTATCGGATCAGTACTGATTAGTGATGTCTTGAATTTGACTGAATATTGTTGTTATTCTGAATTCGGGTTTGAATCAGATCGAAGACAGTGTTGGTGGAAACAAATGAAAGCTGATATAGCTGAATTTGTAACCAAATGTCTGAATTGTCAATAGGTGGAAGCTGAGAGAAATAAAACAGGAGGATTAGTACAGAGTTTGTCTATTCCTGAAAGGAAATGAGATCACATTTCCATAGATTTGTAATGAAATTACTGAGATCCTCCCGGAGTCGTGATGTGATTTGGGTTGTGACTGACAGATTGACCAAATCCGCATGTTTTATTCTGTACGAGATGACGTACAAACATGACCAGATGACTGAGATTTATGTCAGACAGGTAATCACACTGCCTAGAGTGCCAAAGCCGATTGTTTTAGACCATGATCCTCGGTCTATATTGCACTTTGGGTAGAGTTTGCAATAGGCTCTAAGTACGAAGGTACATCTTAGTACCGCATATCATCCATAGACCGATGGATAGTCTGAGCAGATGCTCCAGATATTGGAGGATGCTGAGAACAGTAGTGCTTGATTTTAGCGCTAGCTGGCAAGATATACTGCCATTTTGTGAGTTTTCGTACAACAATAGCTATCATACGAGTATTGAAATAGCTTCTTTCAAAACGTTGTACGGAAAGAAATGGGGATTTCCTCTTTATTGAGATGAGAACTATCTTTATTGATGCTTCATATGAGGATTCAGTGAAGTCGTCAGGGCATAGAAGAAGATACTTGGGAAATAGAGTCAGACATGAGACAAAGATTCCCCGAGTTATTTAACTGATGTGAGTTTTCTATTCAGTTTTGTGATATACCTTCTTATTGATACGATTGATTGCCTGTGATTTCGAGGACGAAATCGTATCTTAGGTGGGAGAAATGTAATGCCCAAGAATTTGATTAACGTAATCTGAGATGATTAACGTAATCTGAGATGATTTATCGACGATGAACGGATGTGAGCATAGTTGGACCACTCCGAGACAGATTGGTTAACACATATGAGTTATGTGATTTTCGGGCAGAATGTCTGGCGCCCGAGCGGTGGTTCTTGACCGCTCGAGCGCCAATGTTAAACCAAGATGGTTCCGGGCAGAAAGCTTGGCGCCCGGGCGGTAGTTTTTGACCGCCCGAGCGCCATCGGGTAATGCAGGGAGGCAGAGCGCTTCGCGCCCGGGCGGCAGATTTTTACCGCCCGAGCGCCGAGCTAGCGCCCGGGCGGGAATTTCTTACCGCCCGAGCGCGATGCGTGTCGCGTGAAGGATGTGCCATTTGTCTTATTGCATGTGCGAGATATATATATATATATATATATATATATATCATGAATTCTTTCAGAATTCATAAGAAGGAAACGAAGGGAATCGAAAAAGGTTTCAGAAAAAGGAAAGAAAATCCTTACGCCTTTTCTGAGAAATCCGCCCGTCCGATTTTGAATCCGACTTCGGTATTGAGTACCTATCGAAGTAGGCTACAACTGGACGTAAGTTTTGCTACGTTTTGATATGATTTGAAATTATGGTATTGTCAGAATCTGATATGATTCATATATGATGTTCTTGGCATGTTAGACATCGTATAATCAAAACCGGAGTGAGAAACAGATACCATATGAAATTGTTATGAATTTCGGAGTTGATTTGATATCAGAATTGAGTTGTTATTGATTAGGAGATGTTGGGATTGATATCTGACTAATATGGTAGGGCTGGATATATTGAAATTATGACGTTGTGTTGTTGAAACAGAATTTGATTTAATTCTGATTATATCCAGTATTGTTTGGATGGTGTATTGATATTGTACCCTCGATATCGTTATTGTCAGACTGAGTATTGACAGGCTTGGGGTTCGAGACTTCGACAGAGTCAGAATAGCAGAAAGAAAGGTATAAATTAATGTTGTGTTGGGATTGCACAACTCGAGTAAGGTTTGACTCGAGTCTCCCTAAATCACATACTTAGATTATTACATTGAGATTTGTAATTGATAAGATTGATGTTGTTGTCTATTGATTTATAGTCATTGCATGTATTGATTACTGAGTTGTTGAGTCATTGGCTGATTCGCCTAGTCACCGACTGAGTCGTCCGGTTATTGACTGATTCGTCTAGCTATCGGCTGTTTCGCCTAGCTATTGGCTGATTCGCTTATCTATTGACTGATTCGTCTATTTATTGACTGATTCGTCTATCTATTGACTGATTCGTCTAGCTATCGGCTGTTTCGCCTAGCTATTGGCTGATTCGCTTAAATCTTGACTGAGTCGTCAATTCTGCGGCTGATTCGCCCAGACACTATATCGGGATCCCTAGGTTAGAGTTGAGTCGAGTCTGAGACGACGCGTTGTTTGAGTCTGAGTGTGATTCATTATTTGTTATTGATTTATGTTTCTGATTTGATACATGTTATGAATGTTAATTATATGCTTTTATATATGTTTTTATATGATTGCATGTTTACATTGTTTATACTGGGAGTTATTCTCACCGGAGTTATCCGGCTGTTGTCTTGTTTTGTATGTGTGCATGACAACAGGTGGGGCTGGATCAGGGTCAAGAAGAGGATGAGAGAAGATAGATAGCGTGGAGATCCGGGCTTTGCAGCAACTTAGGATTCAGCTTTGATTTATAGTTGAACCTAGTTTAATTGTGTAGATAACACAAGAATTGTATGTTCATGTAAATATGTAATTTGAATTGAATTACATTACGTTTCTGCTTTGTATATTAAAAGAAAAAATTTTTTGACCCTGTTTATAATTGATTAATTAGTCCCAATGATGATTAAGAACTTGATTAGCGTCCGGGTCCCCACAAGTTAAATAATTATTTAATTGAGCTCTACAAGACTCAATATTATTTAATTAATTCAACACTTGAATTATTTTAATTATTTGGACTCTACTAGGTCCACTAGTGTTTAATTAATTCAACACTTGAATTAATTTAATTTAGTCCCCAATAATGTCTATGAAAATCACAATTTTCAACTACATTATTTACTTGGCCAAATTTTAATCTTAGGAACACTTCCATAAACTAAAATTTATATTTCTCTCTTAGAAGTCATACTTCTATTTTTCTTTACGCTTATAAACACATTTATAAGCCGTTCAACACATTGAACTATTTTACTTCTCATCGGGATTTACAAAGCTAGTACTTGTGTGGCCCTCAATGGTTCATTGATACAACTAGCCGTGGGTTCACATCTCTATGTGATTCGGACTAAACATGTCCTTATTCGAGCATACCCCAATTGCTCCATTCTTACTTATCAACTCCTTGATAGTAAGAACGTCAGAACTCAAGTCTGATAGTACCCAACCAATCACGTTAAACGCCTAGCAGCATCGCTTACGTGATTCCCTAGGTATCACATGATAGTGCCTGCAAGAACCATTCAATTATGGTTAGCGTACAGTACGGTCCCTTCAACTCATATATCCCGACCGATTCGACAACTATTGGTTTATCGAGAGTTGTCAATGAATCGATACTATGTGTCATGTCGTGGTTGCATCGATGGTGTAATTTATGAAACCCCTTTCATAATTACCACCATACTCTGATCAGAGATTTCAACCCACATATACATGAAAAACACATAGAATATCCATATCCGTAGGTAAGCGGTGAATCCCCGACTACAATGCATCGACTCCTATATGTTTCGCCGTAACACCCAACCTTGCCACCTAATGACCCCATAAGAGTCGTTAAACAAGTCATAGTGAAACGCTAGCACATAGAGTCTCAATGTTGTCCCGGGTCATAAGGACTAATTCTGTACAACCATAAACCAGGACTATTCCACTCGATAAGTGAGAACCACTTGGAAAGTCCTTTTATGGAGGGTTGTTCAGTGCACTCTACAAGGAGCACCTATCTGCATGTTCGGACATCACAATGTCCCCTACCAATGAAACATGGTACTCACATCGCAGATACTAGTCTCTAACTCGAGCGGCCTTTATCCTTCTTAGTGGCGGCTGAATCGACTAGGAACGGTTTAGAATATACAGTATTACAAATATGAGTTTCATGATACTCATCATATGAGCATCTCATATTCTTTCTACTATTTGTATATTCAAGGGCTCTATCTATGCAGCTAGCATGGGTATAAAGATAAAGATGCGCCAAATTAATAAATTCAAATATTATTAAAATAAAGATCGTTTATACAAAGAATTTCATCGTGAACAGTCGGCCAACACTTGGCTCGACGTGCATCTACTCTAACAATCTCCCACTTGCACTAGAGCCAACTACCTATATTCTTTAGACCCATTGATTCGCGATGCTTCTCGAATGATGGTCCTGAAAGCGGACCGGTTACGGAGGCCGGAAACGCAACGGAAGCAAAAATTAAAATTTTTATCAAGAATTTTCGGCCCCCTCAAATGTTTTGTGTAACATTTACAAAAATCAAAAACATGCATAGGATGTTTGTAGAAATTTACCTATCAACTCCTTAGAGTTGATGAAATGGCTCCAACTAAAGTATGAATACTTTAGCTCTTCAAAGGGAAGACTAGTCTACAAGCTCACCTTCTTTTCTCCAAGAATTAGGCCCACCACTTGCTAGGCAAACCCTTTCAAGTTTTGCACTAGAAAAACTTGGAGATTTTACAAAGAGAAGATTTTTCCTCCAAGAAAATGAAGAACAAAAATGGAAGAAAATTGGGAGAGAAATCCCTTAGAGATTTCGGCCAAGTGATGTGTGTGTGTGTGGGAAGATTAGCCTTGGGTGTTACAAAAGTTGTTCCCTCAAAAGTTGCATGCCTTTTGAATATTTTAATAAAAAGTAATCAAGGCTCTTCACCTCCCAAGCATGCAATCCCTACATGTCTCACTTATATATTATATGGTTTTTAACACATTAAAAACCATAGACTAAATTTTATTATTATCTCAAACACATTTGAGATAAATTAAATATTACTTGATTTTACTCAAGTCCCACTAGTTAAATAATTATTTAAATTGAGCTCTACAAGACTCAATATTATTTAATTAATTCAACACTTGAATTAATTTAATTATTTAGACTATACTAGGTCCACTAGTGTTTAATTAATTCAACACTTGAATTAATTTAATTTAGTCCACAATAATGTTTATGAAAATCACAATTTTCAACTACATTATTTACTTGGCCAAATTTTAAACTTAGGAACACTTCCATTAATTAAAATTTATATTTCTCTCATAGAAGTCATACTTCTAATTTTTCTTTACGCTTATAAACACATTTATAAGCCGTTCAACACATTGAACTATTTTACTTCTCTTCGGGATTTACTAAGCAAGTACTTGTGTGGCCCTCAATGGTTCATTGATACAACCAGCCGTGGGTTCACATCTCAATGTGATTCGGACTAAACATGTCCTTATACGAGCATACCCCAATTGCTCCATTCTTACTTATCAACTCCTTGATAGTAAGAACGTCAGAACTTCAAGTCTGATAGTACCCAACCAATCACGTTAAGCGCCTAGCAGCATCGCTTACGTGATTCCCTAGGTATCACATGATAGTGCCTGCAAGAACCATTCAATTATGGTTAGCGTACAGTACGGTCCCTTCAACTCATATATCCCGACCGATTCGACAACTATGGGTCTATCGAGAGTTGTCAATGAATCGATACTATGTGTCATGTTGTGGTTGCATCGATGGTGTAATCTATGAAACCCCTTTCATAATTACCACCATACTCTGATCAGAGATTTCAACCCACACATACATGAAAAACACATAGGATATCCATACCCGTAGGTAAGCGGTGAATCCCCGGCTACAATGCATCGACTCCTATATGTTTCGCCGTAACACCCAACCTTGCCACCTGATGACCCCATAAGAGTCGGTAAACAAGTCAAAGTGAAACGCTAGCATATAGAGTCTCAATGTTGTCCCGGGTCATAAGGACTAATGGTGTACAACCATAAACTAGGACTTTTCCACTCGATAAGTGAGAACCACTTGGAAAGTCCTTTTATGGAGGGTTGTTCAGTGCACTCTACCAGGAGCACCTATCTGCATGCTCGGACATCACAATGTCCCCTACCAATGAAACATGGTACTCACATCGCAGATACTAGTCTCTAACTCGAGCGGCCTTTATCCTTCTTAGTGGCGGCTGAATCGACTAGGAACGGTTTAGAATATACAGTATTCCAAATATGAGTTTCATGATACTCATCATATGAGCATCTCATATTCTTTCTACTATTTGTATATTCAAGGACTTTATCTATGCAACTAGCATGGGTATAAAGATAAAGATGCGCCAAATTAAAAAATTCAAATATTATTAAAATAAAGATCGTTTATACATAGAGTTTCATTGTGAACACTCGGCCAACACTTGGCTCGACGTGCACCTACTCTAACAATCTCCCACTTGCACTAGAGCCAACTACCCATATACTTTAGACCCATTGATTCGCGATGCTTCTCGAATGATGGTCCTGGTAAAGGCTTGGTTAGTGGATCAGCAACATTATCTGCGGAGCCGACTTTGTCGATCGACACTTCTCCTCGTTCCACGATCTCTCTGAGGATGTGGTACTTTCTCAATACATGTTTGGACTTCTGATGAGACCTTGGCTCCTTCGCCTGAGCTATGGCTCCCGTGTTGTCGCACATCACCGGGATAGGAGCAACTCCATTTGGAATGACGCCCAACTCTTGGACGAAATTCCTAATCCAAACAGCCTCCTTTGCTGCAGCCGATGCAGCAATGTATTCTGCCTCAGTGGTGGAATCCGCTGTACTGTCTTGCTTGGAACTCTTCCAAGAGACAGCACCACCATTGAGCATGAATATGAATCCGGAGGTTGACTTCGAGTCATCAACATCTCTTTGGAAGCTAGAGTCGGTATAGCCTTCCAATTTCAGTTCTCCACCCCCATAGACCAAGAACAACTTATTGGTCCTTCTCAAATACTTGAGGATGTCTTTCACAGCTTTCCAGTGTAGAAGACCGGGGTTGGATTGATATCTACTCACTACACTTAGTGCAAATGCCAGGTCAGGACGTGTAGATATCATCCCATACATGATACTACCAATGGCTGAAGCATACGGAATTCGTGTCATCGCCGCTATCTCTGCATCAGTCTTGGGAGACATAGACTTGGATAGGGACACGCCATGACACATTGGTAGATGTCCTCTCTTGGACTCATCCATCGAGAACCGCTTCACGATGGTATCAATGTATGTGGACTGGGTGAGACCAAGCAATCTTTTTGATCTATCTCTATAGATCTGTATTCCCAATACAAAAGATGCTTCACCCAAGTCCTGCATTGAGAACTTACTTGCTAACCATATCTTAGTTGATTGCAACATTCCTACATCATTCCCAATGAGTAGAATGTCATCAACATAAAGAACTAGGAATGTCACAGCACTCCCACTGACCTTCTTATACACACAGGGTTCCTCAGGATTCTTAGTAAAACCAAACTCTTTGATTGTACTATCGAATCTGAGGTTCCAACTCCTCGATGCCTGCTTAAGACCATAAATAGATCTTTGAAGTTTGCATACCATATGCTCACTTCCGATAGATGTGAAACCCTCAGGTTGAGACATGTAAATTTCTTCCTTAATATCCCCATTAAGGAAGGCTGTCTTAACATCCATCTGCCATATCTCATAGTCATACCATGCAGCTATGGCTAGCAATATCCTAATGGACTTGAACATCGCAACTGGAGAAAAGGTTTCCTCATAGTCAACACCTTGCCTTTGAGTATACCCTTTTGCTACTAATCGCGCCTTGAAGGTCAATACCTTCCCATCCGCCCCAAGTTTCCTCTTGTAAATCCATTTACACCCTATGGGAACAATTCCCTCAGGTGGATCCACGAGATTCCACACTTGGTTCGAATGCATGGAATTCATCTCAGATTCCATTGCTTCAAGCCACTTGGATGAATCGGCATCCGATAACGCTTCCTTGAAAGTCCTTGGATCACATCCAAGGTTAGGCTCATCATGGCCCTCTTCAAGAAGCAGACCATACCTCACAGGTGGTCTCGAGACTCTCTCGGTTCTTCTAGGAGCTTGTATCTCCTCACTTGGCTTCTCGGGTGTGGGTTCTACAACTGTGGGTGTCTCTCGAACCTCTTCGAGTTCTATCATCTCGCCTTTTCTATCCAATAGAAATTCCTTTTCCAAAAAGGTTGCGTTCCTAGAAACAAACACCTTTGCTTCTTGGGGATGATAGAAGTAATATCCAATTGAATTCCTTGGATATCCCACAAAGTAGCATAAAATGGATCGACTATCCAATTTATCTCCCACTGTCTGCTTCACATAAGCAGGACACCCCCATATTCTAAGATAAGAATACTTGGGAGGCTTACCCATCCATATCTCATATGGAGTCTTGTCAACTGCCTTTGTATGGACATTGTTCAACAACATTGCCGCTGTTTCAAGCGCATATCCCCAAAAGGATGGCGGCAACTCCGTGAACCCCATCATAGACCGAACCATGTCCATCAAAGTCCGGTTACGACGCTGCGAAACACCATTCAACTGCGGTGTAGCGGGCGGAGTCCACTGCGAGAGAATCCCATTCTCTCTAAGATACTCTTGGAACTCGGCACTCAAGTACTCACCACCTCGATCCGATCGAAGTGTCTTGATGCTTCGTCCCAATTGATTCTCTACTTCACTTCTGAATTCTTTGAACTTTTCAAAGGCTTCAGACTTGTATTTCATCAAATACACATACCCATACCTCGAATGGTCATCGGTAAAGGTGATGAAGTAGGCATGTCCATGCTTAGTGGTGATGCTAAGTGGACCGCACACATCGGTATGGATCAAATCCAATAACCCTTTGGCTCGCTCCGCATGGCCCTTAAAGGGAATTTTGGTCATCTTTCCTTTTAGACAGGATTCACAAGTCGTGAGAGCATTAATATCGGACATATCAAACATGCCAACTCCCACTAGCTTGTTCATCCTTCTTGAGGAAATATGTCCTAATCGAGCATGCCATAATTGTGCCGAATTAAGAGTATCTTGTTTGCGCTTATTTGTTGTTGTTATCGTTTGGACATTGTTAAGTGGAATATCTTTTAATTTTAAGGTGTAGAGATTGTTTTCAAGTTCACCGGTACCAACTAAACATTCATTCTTGTAAATATTGCAAACACCTTTGCCAAATAAACAAGAAAATCCATCGATATCAAGCATAGGAATGGAAATAATGTTTTTGATCAAGTCTGGTACAAATAAAACATCTCTCAAAACAAGCTTAAAATCATTGTTCAATATTAAATAAACATCTCCTACGGCTTTGGCAGCAACCCTTGCTCCATTGCCCATCCTCAGGAAGGTCTCACCCTCTCGGAGCCTCCTACTTCTTCCCATCACCTGCAAATCATTACAGAGATGTGAGCCACAGCCGGTATCTAATACCCAAGAAGTAGAATTAATCGAGATATTTACTTCAATATAGAACATACCTTTGCCAGAACCCTTCTGCGCAAGATATTCCCTGCAATTACGCCTCCAATGTCCAGGCTTCTTGCAGTGGTGACAGATGTCAACAGTCTTTTCAGCCTTGGCTGGCGCGGCTGCCACTATGGGACTCGGAGTTTGCCTCTTCAAGGGCTCTCTCTTCTTGGGGCGCTTGAAAGAACGCTTCTTTCCTTTCCCAGGTGGACCGGTCTTCGTGCCAGATGAAGAGCCCACATAAAGAACCGGCTTCTCCTTCTTGATCGTGGACTCAAAGGTCACAAGCATGTTCACCAACTCTTCAAGGCTGGGCTCGAGCTTGTTCATATTGAAGTTCACGACAAAAGGATCGAAAGAGCTAGGCAATGACAACAGCAACACATCCGTGGTCAACTCCGATGGCAAGATCAAATCCATGCCTACTAGTTTATCCACGAGCCCAATCAACTTTAGGCCATGCTCATGGACCGAAGTCCCATCTCGCATGCGTAAAGTGATGAGCTCCTTTACTGTGGCATGCCTCAAAGGCCGAGTCTGCTCACCGAAGAGCTCCTTGAGGTGCATATGAATGTCAGCAGCATTCTTAGCATCCTCGAATCGCCTTTGCAGCTCATCGTTCATTGAAGCCTGCATATAACACTTCGCCTTCAAGTCATGGTCACACCATTCCTTGTAGGTCTGCAATTCCTCAGGAGTGCAGCCTATAGGAGCCTCAGCAGGGGGCGCCTCAGTCAGTGTATACGCGATCTTCTCCGAGTTTAGGACAATCTTTAAATTTCTTAGCCAAGTGATATAGTTTGGTCCTGTTAGAATGTGTTTTTCGAGAATGACGGAAAACGGGTTGCGAATTGATGACATGTCAAAGATTGTACTGAAAAGTAAAACAGATAAATGTTAATGACTATTTTAAAATATTTAATAAGATATAAAGTTTGGACTTTTACTTTATAAATAATCGCTCCCACTGTTTTGACATTTTCACTACCCTCTAGTGAAAACGGGAAACACTTTCCTCAGAAGGTACGTAAGGTCCAATTAGCGAATTGTGATCCCGAATAATATCGGCCATCACAATTCCTAAAAGGTAGTTTCCAATTGCATCGCCATGCAACCCTCTACGTATACTTTTGTCTCACGTTTGATTAGGACCCAATAATATGACGTCGTTCATCTTTACGTGTCAAGCCTAACCCATCGATATTGAACCTTAATGGACGGTCGCCATGAGTTCCCTCAATAATATGAGCCGAAATCATGGGAGTTCCACGTAGTTCACATCACCATGTCAATGGATGTCACAGCTTTCCGGCACCCAGGGCCCCCTCAATAATATGAGCCGAGCCCCGAGTACGGGTAGCGTTCATCATGCATCCATTGTCGATGGAAGACAAGGAAATTATAAACAAATTTATAATTCCCCTTTTCGGACTTGATATTAATTTTGAATCTTATTCAAAATGAGGGTTTTTAATTTTGAAAGGTCTCATCATTAATTTTATTTTAAAAGCTCGCCATGTTTGATCGTATGATTGCCGGATTCATGCAACTTTGTTATTATAATAATAATAACGCACATACTCATTATTTATAACATATCATGCATATATTATAAATAGAAAACAGTACAAGGATGATCAATCGCCCCAAAACTAATGGCCCGTGTGAGCCAAACACGGGCCTAGGTCCAATCCTAGGGTAAATGCAGGGATGCAATGCAACTAAATTATTACATTAGCATCCAATATTACATGTCTTCGATCTTCATAATCACCAAGGCCACCATCTTCCAATCTTGATCTTCCACTATTCTAATATTTACATTTAAATATCCATGGCACATAGGGATACATCTCATGGGGGGTGGGAACGGGCCATAAACCAAGCCCACTTTAAATTGATAATTATTACAATCATACAACACAAATATCCTAGCATACACCTAGCAAATTGGGCTTGGGCTTTTGATCATCCTTCATGCATAATATCACATATCATACACCATCAATTAATTATCACCATAATTAATTGATCCAATATTATATATCTTGATCCAATCACTAACCGCCACAATTATAAATTAAATTAACAAAGTATACAAACAACTTTGTCTACTTTCAAATTAATTTATTTATAATCGAATTTCTTGTAAATCACAATTTACTATAAATAATTAAAGTCCTACTTCAATTATTTATTTTATGAGAAAATATGTGCAACAATTGTAAATTTAAACTTAAGGGCCCAAAAACCATTTTTCACCAAAAATTATTTTGGCCCATTTAAATTTCACAAATTATGTTGGCCATCCAATGGCCCAACAACTCAAGGCCCATGACACTAAAATTGTCCAAAACATTTTTGGAAAACCTTGTCGTCATCGTCGTCGCCGGAGCTCCGTCGCCGGATTCCGGCAACAACAAAAAATTTTTTTTTTTTATTAAAAAAACCGAAGCATTTCGGGCAGCCCCTTGGGCTGCCCCTCGGCTGCCCGAAATTTTCGGGCAGCCCCTCGGGCAGCCCTCGGGCAGCCCCTAAAAAATATTTTTTTTTTTGTTTTTCAAAATTTCGGTCCTTGAGTTTTCTTGCACAAAAAAATCTCAAACGGTTAGAAAACGATCTCAACATAATATTATGCAAATATTACACAAAACCGTAACCATAGAGCGCAACGGAAGTCAAAAATTTTATTTTTCATGCTATAATTTTCGGCCACCATGATGTTTATGTGCAATATTTACAAAAACAAAAACACCATGCATAGGATGTTTAGAAATTACCCATCAACTTAAAAGTTGATGTTGGCTCCAACTTAGTTGACTAGCAACTAAGCTTTTCTTATGGAAGACAAGTCTACAAGCTTCACCTCCCTTTCCTTCAAAATAAGGCCCACCACTAGCAAGGTAAACCCCTCAAAAATTGCACTAGAAAAGTTTGAGGATTTATCAAAGAGAAGGGTTTATTCTCCAAAAATTGAAGAACAAAGAAAAAGAAAAACTTGAGAGAAAAACCTCCAAGATTTCGGCCAAAGTGAGAGAGAGGAGTGTGGGAGACTAGCCTAGGTGTTGTGTAAAGTTGTCTCTCAAAAGTTGCATGCCTTTTGAATATTTTAATAAAAAGTAATCAAGGCTCTTCACCTCCCAAGCATGCAATCCCTACATGTCTCACTTATATATTATATGGTTTTTAACACATTAAAAACCATAGACTAAATTTTATTATTATCTCAAACACATTTGAGATAAATTAAATATTACTTGATTTTACTCAAGTCCCACTAGTTAAATAATTATTTAAATTGATCTCTACAAGACTCAATATTATTTAATTAATTCAACACTTGAATTAATTTAATTATTTAGACTCTACTAGGTCCACTAGTGTTTAATTAATTCAACACTTGAATTAATTTAATTTAGTCCACAATAATGTTTATGAAAATCACAATTTTCAACTACATTATTTACTTGGCCAAATTTTAATCTTAGGAACACTTCCATTAATTAAAATTTATATTTTTCTCATAGAAGTCATACTTCTAATTTTTCTTTACGCTTATAAACACATTTATAAGCCGTTCAACACATTGAACTATTTTACTTCTCTTCGGGATTTACTAAGCAAGTACTTGTGTGGCGCTCAATGGTTCATTGATACAACTAGCCGTGGGTTCACATCTCAATGTGATTCGGACTAAACATGTCCTTATACGAGCATACCCCAATTGCTCCATTCTTACTTATCAACTCCTTGATAGTAAGAACGTCAGAACTTCAAGTCTGATAGTACCCAACCAATCACGTTAAGCGCCTAGCAGCATCGCTTACGTGATTCCCTAGGTATCACATGATAGTGCCTGCAAGAACCATTCAATTATGGTTAGCGTACAGTACGGTCCCTTCAACTCATATATCCCGACCGATTCGACAACTATTGGTCTATCGAGAGTTGTCAATGAATCGATACTATGTGTCATGTTGTGGTTGCATCGATGGTGTAATCTATGAAACCCCTTTCATAATTACCACCATACTCTGATCAGAGATTTCAACCCACACATACATGAAAAACACATAGGATATCCATACCCGTAGGTAAGCGGTGAATCCCCGGCTACAATGCATCGACTCCTATATGTTTCGCCGTAACACCCAACCTTGCCACCTGATGACCCCATAAGAGTCGGTAAACAAGTCAAAGTGAAACGCTAGCATATAGAGTCTCAATGTTGTCCCGGGTCATAAGGACTAATGGTGTACAACCATAAACTAGGACTTTTCCACTCGATAAGTGAGAACCACTTGGAAAGTCCTTTTATGGAGGGTTGTTCAGTGCACTCTACCAGGAGCACCTATCTGCATGCTCGGACATCACAATGTCCCCTACCAATGAAACATGGTACTCACATCGCAGATACTAGTCTCTAACTCGAGCGGCCTTTATCCTTCTTAGTGGCGGCTGAATCGACAAGGAACGGTTTAGAATATACAGTATTCCAAATATGAGTTTCATGATACTCATCATATGAGCATCTCATATTCTTTCTACTATTTGTATATTCAAGGACTTTATCTATGCAACTAGCATGGGTATAAAGATAAAGATGCGCCAAATTAATAAATTCAAATATTATTAAAATAAAGATCGTTTATACATAGAGTTTCATTGTGAACACTGGGCCAACACTTGGCTCGACGTGCACCTACTCTAACAGGTCCTGGTAAAGGCTTAGTTAGTGGATCAACAACATTATCTGCGGAGCCGACTTTGTCAATCGTGACATCTCCTCTTTCCACGATCTCTCTGAGGATGTGGTACTTTCTCAATACGTGTTTGGACTTCTGATGAGACCTTGGCTCGTTCGCCTGAGCTATGGCTCCCGTGTTGTCACACATCACCGGGATAGGAGCAACTCCATTTGGAATGACGCCCAACTCTTGGACGAAATTCCTAATCCAAACGGCCTCCTTTGCTGCAGCCGATGCAGCAATGTATTCTGCCTCAGTGGTGGAATCCGCAGTACTGTCTTGCTTGGAACTCTTCCAAGAGACAGCACCACCATTGAGCATGAATATGAGTCCGGAGGTTGACTTCGAGTCATCAACATCGCTTTGGAAGCTAGAGTCGGTATAGCATTCCAATTTCAGTTCTCCACCCCCATAGACCAAGAACAAATTATTGGTCCTTCTCAAATACTTGAGTATGTCTTTCACAGCTTTCCAGTGTGGAAGACCAGGGTTGGATTGATATCTACTCACTACACTTAGTGCAAAAGCCACGTCAGGACGTGTAGATATCATCCCATACATGATGCTACCAATAGCCGAAGCATACGGAATACGTGTCATCGCCGCTATCTCTGCATCAGTCTTGGGAGACATAGACTTGGATAGGGACACGCCATGACACATTGGTAGATGTCCTTTCTTGGACTCGTCCATCGAGAACCGCTTCACGATGGTATCAATGTATGTGGACTGGGTGAGACCAATCAATCTTTTTGATCTATCTCTATAGATCTGTATTCCCAATACAAAAGATGCTTCACCCAAGTCCTGCATTGAGAACTTACTTGCTAACCATATCTTAGTTGATTGCAACATTCCTACATCTTTCCCAATGAGTAGAATGTCATCAACATAAAGAACAAGGAATGTCACAGCACTCCCACTGACCTTCTTATACACACAGGGTTCCTCAGGATTCTTAGTAAAACCAAACTCTTTGATTGTACTATCGAATCTGAGGTTCCAGCTCCTAGATGCCTGCTTAAGACCATAAATAGATCTATGAAGTTTGCATACCATATGCTCACTTCCGATAGATGTAAACCCTTCAGGTTGAGACATGTAAATCTCTTCCTTAATATCCCCATTAAGGAAGGCAGTCTTGACATCCATCTGCCATATCTCATAGTCATACCATGCAGCTATGGCTAGCAAAATCCTAATGGACTTGAACATCGCAACTGGAGAAAAGGTTTCCTCATAGTCAACACCTTGCCTTTGAGTATACCCTTTTGCAACCAGTCGCGCCTTGAAGGTCAATACCTTCCCATTCTCCCCAAGTTTCCTCTTGTAAATCCATTTACACCCTATGGGAACAATTCCCTCAGGTGGATCCACGAGATTCCACACTTGGTTCGAATGCATGGAATTCATCTCAGATTCCATTGCTTCAAGCCATTTGGATGAATCGGCATCAGATAACGCTTCCTTGAAGGTCCTTGGATCACATCCAAGATTAGGCTCATCATGGCCCTCTTCAAGAAGCAGACCATACCTCACAGGTGGTCTCGAGACTCTCTCGGTTCTTCTAGGAGCTTGTATCACCTCACTTGGCTTCTCGGGTGTGGGTTCTACAACTGTGGGTGTCTCTCGAACCTCTTCGAGTTCTATCATCTCGCCTTTTCTATACAATAGAAATTCCCTTTCCAAAAAGGTTGCGTTCCTAGAAACAAACACCTTTGTTTCTTGAGGATGATAGAAATAATATCCAGCTGAATTCCTTGGATATCCCACAAAGTAGCATAAAATGGATCGACAGTCCAATTTATCTCCCACTGCCTGCTTCACATAAGCAGGTGTAAGGCTCGAGAATTATCGATATTATTGATGTTGGAATTGTAGAGATAAGAATGCACAATTATGAGATTTTGAGCAGCAGGGCCAAAGCCACACCGCACCCGCGGTGCTAAGACTACCGCACCCGCGGTGTAGGTGACAGAAATTGAGGGAAATGTGCGAACAGACAACGCACCCGCGGTGCTAGCACGACCGCACCCGCGGTGTGAGACCGCACCCGCGGTCATGTAAGGACCGCACCCGCGGTCTAGGTGCTGCAATGTTAGATTAATTCACCGTGAGCACAGCGCACCCGCGCTGTTAGTATACCGCACCCGCGGTTATGCGTGGCTTATGAAGAATGAACCATGTGTTATAAACCATGCAATATAGATTATGTGTCACCAACTCCTTTTGCTCAGATGATTCAGCCGAGAGGGAACTTCAAGGAGGGAGCTTCCATTTCTTTTGATCTTAGAGTGGTGATTGTACGAGATTTAGCCATTCGATTTGTGTTCCGAGGTAAGATTTGTACTCCTTACATCGACGGCTACAAGGTGACGTAAGTTTTATGTAATTCCAACATGTTTTGAATTATAGATGTTGGAGAAATTATAATATGTTAGTTATATTGTGTTCTTGAGGTATTGAGCATGGTATATTCGTAACTGCATCAAGAAACGGATGTTATTTGCTACGATTGTTAGTTTCCAGCATGTATTAAGTTAAAATGGTATAGATTTCAGCTTATGTATTGAGGTTGATGAGTTTATGAGTTGATTATGATTGAGAATGTTGAGATTGAGTTATCGGTATCGCGAGACTACGCCGTTACGCCGTTGAATTACATTGAAATCGATTACAGAATTGTACATTGAGATGTATATTGATAGAAAGTATATCTACATTGCCATTTCAGATTTGAAGTGACAGGTTTGACATTTGATTCGAGAGCTCGACAGACAGTGCGACAAGAAAGGTATAATTCATGTGGTCATGGGATTGCACAACTCGATTCAGATTTGATACGAGTTTCCCTAAATCACATACTAGATTGTTATTACATTGATTATGTAATGCCTTGTTTATTGATTTATATTCGAGTCCTGAGATAGGAGAGATTGGCAGACTTGCCAAAACTAGACGTTTCGGTGTATCGTCGCATAGGAGCAGATTTGCTATATGTGTAGACCCTCGATACAGAGTTGACCGAAGTCTAGGAATAAGACGTACCGTTGCCCCGAGTGGTTGGGTAGGTGACAGACCGTCTTATTCACACCGGGATCCCTAGATTAGAAAAGAGTCGAGTCAAGATTTGAATTGTTGAATACAGATTTGTATTCTACTACATGTTTAGATGTATATTCATGTTACTGGATTTATGTTATGCATTTGTACATGATTTATTACATTGCATGCATCCATGTTTTATACTGGGATATGTTCTCACCGGAGTTATCCGGCTGTTGTCGTGTCTGTATGTGTGCATGGCAACAGGTGGGGCAGGATCAGGGTCACGACGAGGACGAGAGAGTTGATAGCGTGGTGATGCCGGGTGTAGCAGAAGACTTCTTATGTTGTACTAGTAGTTTCATGTTGTACTAGAGATGTTATGTTGTTCTTATAACATGTATAACAAGTATGGCTACTAGATCACGACATGTAATGTTTGATGACGGATGTTGTTTTAAATAAAAATGAGACGCTTTATGTTAACATTCGTTTAAATGTTAGAAAGTGAAAATTTGACCCGTTATTTGTGATAAAGATCCAATTAAATCCCAAAAGAATTGAGTTAGAGCCCGGGTCCCCACAACAGGTGGTATCAGAGCAGTAGGTTCTGTAGACTGAGATAGAGTAGAATGAGCGGGGTAGATCGAGTCATCTTCCTTGCTTTTGAGATGCTAGCATGGTTTGTTGCTTTCCCTATTATATGTTGTTGTATTATCTGAATTGATTTACAGCATTTCAAGCCTGAATCAGAACCGATTCTCGATCAGAGGTATATGATCAGAGGAGGGCTGAGACAGATGATATTGATTATGTGCTAATCAGTTTGATAATCAGATTTATGCCGCCTAGACGAGTGCCACAGCCAGAGCAGGGTAGCACATCCGGTGTACAGATGGATGTTACCGCTACGCCGATGGAGACCTTATTGAAGAGATTTCAGTCTTTCCATCCGCCTACCCTAAAGGGCATAGAGAGTGCAGTAGAGTGCGAGAGCTGGCTCGATTATATCGAGATGTTGTTTGAGTCTTTGGCTTACACTGACGAACGACGTGTGAAGCTGATAGGGCATCAGATGCAGGAGGTTGCCAAGAGCTGGTGGTTGACGACGAAGAGAGCCTTGGAGCACCGAGGCATTGACATCACGTGGAAAGTATTCAAAGATGAGTTCTATCAGCGCTTCTTTCCCGTCTCTTACCGGAAAGACAAGGGAGCTGAATTTGCGAATTTGAAGCAGGGACAGTGGAACATCGAGGAGTATGTGGCTAAATTTTCTGCATTGCTACGATTTGCACCTCATGTAGCCGGAAACGACGAGGCAGTGGCCGATCAGTTCATCAACGGGCTGAATCCCGATGTCTTTACTTTGGTGAACACGGGCCGGCCTAACACTTTTTCAGAGGCACTGAACCGAGCGAAGGGAGCAGAGGCTGGCTTGATCAGGCAGCGAGGAGCTTCCTACGGTGTTCAGGGGCAGAGACCGCCACAGTCCACGATCGTACAGTTTCCACCACCTCCTCCTCGTTTTGACAGTGGAGCTAGTGGTAGTGGCAAGAAGGAATTTCTGAAGGCTAAGGGCAAACAATTTAAGAAATCTGGGAGCAGTTCATCGAGTTCGAGTGGATCTCGACAGAGAGGTCAGGGGTCAGAGTATAGTGGTGCATACTGTGGTTCGTGCGGAGGGCGACATGCGACGGAGCAGTGTCAAGGAGTTCTGGGACGCTGCAACATCTGTAGGCAACAGGGACACTTTGCCAGAGTTTGTCCCCAGAGAGGTGCACAACGATTCTAGAGCACAGGATCATCAGCACCAGTGCCACAGATGGAGAGACAGGCATCCTCTGTGCACTCCTTTCAGCCACCCTCCACACAGACCCAGCAGAGGCCAGGAGGTAGTCAAACGGTGAGTCAGCCTCCCAGACAGCAGGCACGTGTTTTTGCCCTGACAGAGGAGCAGGCGCAGGAGGCGCCAGATGACGTCATTACAGGTAATTGTTTCCTTTGTGGTTATCCTGCATATGTGTTGATAGACACAGGGGCATCGCATACATTCATATCTGAACATTTTGCATTGAGACATGCATTGCCTGTTGAGTCGATGTCGACAGTAGTGTCTATAGCTTCTCCGTTGGGAAGTGGTTTGATATCTGTGACTACTGTTAGACATTGTATGCTTCAGTTTGAGGGGCATGAGATTGATCTTGATTGTATAGTACTTGGTTTAGCTGATTTTGACTGTATAGTTGGCATAGACATGTTGACCAAGTACAGGGCCACGGTAGATTGTTTCCACAAGATTGTCAGATTCAGACCCGAGATGACAGACGAGTGGAAATTCTACGGCAAGGGTTCCAGATCTCGGATTCCCTTAGTATCTGCTCTGACTATGAGTAGATTGCTTCAGAGAGGAGCAGAGGGCTTTCTTGTATATTCAGTAGATTTACTGAAGTCGAGCCCAGCATTGGCAGATTTGCCAGTGGTTTGCGAGTTTGCAGATGTTTTCCCCGATGAGATTCCAGGGTTGCCTCCAGTTCGAGAGGTTGATTTCAGCATTGATCTTGTGCCAGGCAGTGTTCCTATTTCAAGAGCTCCGTATAGGATGGCGCCTGTTGAACTGAAAGAGTTGAAAGCACAGTTGGAGGATCTTCTGTCCAAGGGATATATCAGACCCAGTGTATCACCTTGGGGTGCTCCGGTGCTTTTCGTTAGAAAGAAAGATGGTTCGATGCGACTGTGTATTGATTATAGACAGTTGAACAAGGCAACAGTGAAGAACAAATATCCTTTGCCTCGCATCGACGATTTATTTGATCAGTTACAGGGATCTTCGGTATACTCGAAGATTGATTTAAGATCAGGGTATCATCAGCTCCGAGTTAGAGACGTTGATATTTCGAAGACTGCATTCCGAACCAGGTATGGACATTACGAGTTTGTTGTTATGCCTTTTGGTTTGACGAATGCACCAGCGGTGTTTATGAGTTTGATGAACCGCATTTTTCAGAGATATTTAGATGAGTTTGTAATTGTGTTTATTGATGACATTTTGGTGTATTCGAAGAGTTTGACTGAGCATGCAGATCATCTGAGAATTGTATTGAAGACTTTGAGGAATGAGCGGTTGTATGCCAAACTGTCCAAGTGTGAATTCTGGCTGAGACAGGTTGTCTTCTTGGGGCATATTATATCTGGAGATGGTATTGCGGTAGATCCGAGTAAAGTTGAAGCTGTGATCAGTTGGCCGAGACCGACTTCTGTGCCTGAGATACGCAGTTTCATGGGTCTAGCCGGGTATTATCGTCGTTTTATTCGAGATTTCTCCAGTATAGCGAAGCCTATCACCCAGTTGACACAGAAGAATATGCCATTTGTGTGGTCTGAAGATTGTGAAACTAGTTTTGTTGAGCTGAAGAAGAGGCTGACTAGTGCGCCTGTCTTGACGATTCCTGCAGGTACAGGTGAGTTCGTTGTATACTGTGACGCATCTCACAGAGGGTTAGGATGTGTTCTTATGCAGCGAGGGCACGTAATAGCATACGCCTCTAGACAGCTGAAGCCGCACGAGACTCGTTACCCGATTCATGATCTTGAATTGGCGGCGATTGTCTTTGCCTTGAAGATCTGGCGTCATTATCTGTATGGCGAGAAATTCGAGATCTATTCCGATCATAAGAGCTTGAAGTATCTCTTTTCTCAGTCAGAATTGAATATGAGGCAGCGACGATGGCTTGATCTGCTGAAAGATTTTGATTGCGAGATCAAATACCATCCAGGGAAGTCGAATGCAGCGGCAGACGCCTTGAGTCGAAAGGTATGTTCTTTGTCCTTGTCGACTGTAGGTGTATCGAGTTTAGTAGAAGATTGTTGCTTGTCTGGATTGATATTTGATACAGAGAGTAGACCGCTGCGACTTGCTGCGATTCAGATTGAGCCAGATCTGATTTCGAGGATCAAAGAAGCACAAAGAACTGATTCGAGCGTGCAGAGATCGATTGATATGGTCAGAGCTGGTCATATATCAGAATATCAGGTTAGAGATTCTGTTCTGTATGTGAATAACCGCTTAGTGGTGCCAGATGTTTCAGATTTGAGACGGCAGATCATGTCGGAGGCACACTGTAGTCGGTTTAGCATTCATCCTGGAGGCAGGAAGATGTACAATGACTTAAAGACACAATTCTGGTGGAAGCAAATGAAGACAGATATTGCAGAATTTGTGTCTAGATGTCTGAATTGCCAACAGGTGAAGGCAGAGAGGAAGAAGCCCGGAGGTTTACTTCAGAGTTTGTCTGTTCCTGAATGGAAATGGGACCACCTTTCCATGGATTTCGTGACGAAGTTACCTCGATCTTCGCGGGGCTGTGACGCGATTTGGGTTGTGATAGACAGACTGACCAAATCAGCGTGCTTTATTCCGTACAGGATGACTTATCGACATGATCAGATGGCAGCGTTGTACGTCAGAGAGGTCGTCAGATTGCATGGTGTGCCGAAGTCGATCGTATCAGATCGAGATCCACGATTCACTTCTCACTTTTGGCACAGCTTGCAGCAGGCTTTGGGTACGACTTTACACCTGAGCACTGCTTATCATCCCCAGACAGACAGACAGTCAGAACGGACTATCCAGACTTTAGAGGATATGCTGAGAGCTGTAGTACTAGACTTTGGTACTAGTTGGCAAGATTCATTGCCGTTGTGTGAGTTTTCATACAACAACAGCTATCAGACTAGCATTGAGATGGCACCGTTCGAAGCTTTATATGGAAAAAAGTGCAGATCTCCGTTGTACTGGGATGATATTTCTGAGGTACCAGAGTTAGGGCCTGATATGATTCGTGAGATGACAGAAAAAGTGAAGATCATTCAGAAACGAATGAAGACGGCACAGGATAGGCAAGCGAAGTACGCCAATATTAGACGTAGACCGTTAGTATTCGAACAGGGAGACAGAGTATTTTTGAAGATTTCACCTTTCAGAGGCGTTGTCAGATTTAGCAAGCGAGGAAAGTTGTCTCCTAGATACGTCGGTCCGTATGAGATTCTTGAAAAGATTGGCGATCGAGCTTACAGACTTGCTCTTCCTCCTTCACTGTCCGGTATACATGATGTTTTTCATGTATCGATGTTGCGCAGATACATGCCGGATGATTCTCATGTCATTCAACCTGACGAAGCTGAGTTAGATCAGACTTTGAGCTATGTTGAGCGACCGATTCAGATTCTTGATCGGAAAGAGAAACAGCTCAGAACAAAGACTATTCCGCTTGTGAAGATTCAGTGGAATCGTCATGGCATCGAGGAAGCAACTTGGGAGACAGAGTCTGAGATGAGACAGAGGCATCCCGAGTTATTCTTATGATGTGAGTCTTTCTTCCCATTGTGACTTTACAGTTTTGTATATAATTGCATGATTACTTGCTTATGAGTTCGAGGACGAACTCTTGTCTAAGAGGGGGAGAAATGTAAGGCTCGAGAATTATCGATATTATTGATGTTGGAATTGTAGAGATAAGAATGCACAATTATGAGATTTTGAGCAGCAGGGCCGAAGCCACACCGCACCCGCGGTGCTAAGACTACCGCACCCGCGGTGTAGGTGACAGAAATTGAGGGAAATGTGCGAACAGACACCGCACCCGCGGTGCTAGCACGACCGCACCCGCGGTGTGAGACCGCACCCGCGGTCATGTAAGGACCGCACCCGCGGTCTAGGTGCTGCAATGTTAGATTAATTCACCGTGAGCACAGCGCACCCGCGCTGTTAGTATACCGCACCCGCGGTTATGCGTGGCTTATGAAGAATGAACCATGTGTTATAAACCATGCAATATAGATTATGTGTCACCAACTCCTTTTGCTCAGATGATTCAGCCGAGAGGGAACTTCAAGGAGGGAGCTTCCATTTCTTTTGATCTTAGAGTGGTGATTGTACGAGATTTAGCCATTCGATTTGTGTTCCGAGGTAAGATTTGTACTCCTTACATCGACGGCTACAAGGTGACGTAAGTTTTATGTAATTCCAACATGTTTTGAATTATAGATGTTGGAGAAATTATAATATGTTAGTTATATTGTGTTCTTGAGGTATTGAGCATGGTATATTCGTAACAGCATCAAGAAACGGATGTTATTTGCTACGATTGTTAGTTTCCAGCATGTATTAAGTTAAAATGGTACAGATTTCAGCTTATGTATTGAGGTTGATGAGTTTATGAGTTGATTATGATTGAGAATGTTGAGATTGAGTTATCGGTATCGCGAGACTACGCCGTTACGCCGTTGAATTACATTGAAATCGATTACAGAATTGTACATTGAGATGTATATTGATAGAAAGTATATCTACATTGCCATTTCAGATTTGAAGTGACAGGTTTGACATTTGATTCGAGAGCTCGACAGACAGTGCGACAAGAAAGGTATAATTCATGTGGTCATGGGATTGCACAACTCGATTCAGATTTGATACGAGTTTCCCTAAATCACATACTAGATTGTTATTACATTGATTATGTAATGCCTTGTTTATTGATTTATATTCGAGTCCTGAGATAGGAGAGATTGGCAGACTTGCCAAAACTAGACGTTTCGGTGTATCGTCGCATAGGAGCAGATTTGCTATATGTGTAGACCCTCGATACAGAGTTGACCGAAGTCTAGGAATAAGACGTACCGTTGCCCCGAGTGGTTGGGTAGGTGTCAGACCGTCTTATTCACACCGGGATCCCTAGATTAGAAAAGAGTCGAGTCAAGATTTGAATTGTTGAATACAGATTTGTATTCTACTACATGTTTAGATGTATATTCATGTTACTGGATTTATGTTATGCATTTGTACATGATTTATTACATTGCATGCATCCATGTTTTATACTGGGATATGTTCTCACCGGAGTTATCCGGCTGTTGTCGTGTCTGTATGTGTGCATGGCAACAGGTGGGGCAGGATCAGGGTCACGACGAGGACGAGAGAGTTGATAGCGTGGTGATGCCGGGTGTAGCAGAAGACTTCTTATGTTGTACTAGTAGTTTCATGTTGTACTAGAGATGTTATGTTGTTCTTATAGCATGTATAACAAGTAAGGCTACTAGATCACGACATGTAATGTTTGATGACTGATGTTGTTTTAAATAAAAATGAGACGCTTTATGTTAACATTCGTTTAAATGTTAGAAAGTGAAAATTTGACCCGTTATTTGTGATAAAGATCCAATTAAATCCCAAAAGAATTGAGTTAGAGCCCGGGTCCCCACAGCAAGGCACCCCCATATTCTAAAATAAGAATATTTGGGTGGCTTACCCATCCATATCTCATATGGTGTCTTATCAACTGCTTTTGTATGGACATGGTTCAACAACAGTGCCGCTGTCTCAAGCGCATATCCCCAAAAGGATGGCGGCAACTCCGTGAACCCCATCATAGACCGAACCATATCCATCAAAGTCCGGTTACGACGCTCCGAAACACCATTCAACTGCGGTGTAGCGGGCGGAGTCCACTGCGAGAGAATCCCATTCTCTCTAAGATACTCTTGGAACTCGGCACTCAAGTACTCACCACCTCGATCCGATTGAAGTGTCTTGATGCTTCGTCCCAATTGTTTCTCTACTTCACTTCTGAATTCTTTGAACCTTTCAAAGGCTTCAGACTTGTATTTCATCAAATATACATACCCATACCTCGAATGGTCATCGGTAAAGGTGATGAAGTAAGAATGTCCATGCTTAGTGGTGATGCTAAGCGGACCGCACACATCGGTATGGATCAAATCCAATAACCCTTTGGCTCGCTCCGCATGGCCCTTAAAGGGAATTTTGGTCATCTTTCCTTTTAGACAGGATTCACAAGTCGTGAGAGCATTAATATCGGACATATCAAACATGCCAACTCCCACTAACTTGTTCATCCTTCTTAGGGATATATGACCTAATCGAGCATGCCATAATTGTGCCGAATTAAGAGTATCTTGTTTGCGCTTATTTGTTGTTGTTATTGTTTGGACATTGTTAAGTGGAATATCTTTTAATTTTAAGGTGTAGAGATTGTTTTCAAGTTCACCGGTACCAACTAAACATTCATTAATGTAAATATTGCAAACACCTTTGCCAAATAAACAAGAAAATCCATCGATATCAAGCATAGGAATGGAAATAATTTTTTTGATCAAGTCTGGTACAAATAAAACATCTCTTAAAACCAAATTAAAATCATTGTTCAAACATAAATAAACATCTCCCACAGCCTTGGCAGCAACCCTTGCTCCATTGCCCAACCTCAAGAAGGTCTCACCTTCCCTGAGCTTCCTACTTCTTCCCATCACCTGCAAATCATTACAGAGATGTGAGCCACAGCCGGTATCCAATACCCAAGAAGTAGAGTTAATGGAGATATTCACTTCAATGTAGAACATACCTTTGCCAGAACCCTTCTGCGCAAGATATTCCCTGCAGTTACACCTCCAATGTCCAGACTTCTTGCAGTGGTGACAGATGTCAACAGTCTTCTCAGCCTTGGCTGGCGCGGCTGCCACTACGGGACTCGGAGTCTGCCTCTTCAAGGGCTCGCTCTTCTTGGGGCGCTGGAAAGAACGCTTCTTTCCCTTCCCGTGTGGACCGGTCTTCGTGCCAGATGAAGAGCCCACATAAAGAACCGACTTCTCTTTCTTGATGGTGGACTCAAAGGTCACAAGCATGTTCACCAACTCTTCAAGGCTGGGCTCGAGCTTGTTCATATTGAAGTTCACGACAAAAGGATCGAAAGAGCTAGGCAGTGACAACAGTAGCACATCCGTGGTCAACTCTGATGGCAAGATTAAATCCATGCCCACGAGCTTGTCCACGAGCCCAATCAACTTTAGGCCATGCTCATGGACCGAAGTCCCATCTCGCATGCGTAAAGTGATGAGCTCCTTTACTGTTGCATGCCTCAAAGGCCGAGTCTGCTCTCCGAAGAGCTCCTTGAGGTGCATATGAATGTCAGCAGCATTCTTTGCATCCTCGAATCGCCTTTGCAGCTCATCGTTCATCGAAGCCTGCATGTAACACTTGGCCTTCAAGTCATGGTCGCACCAATCCTTGTAGGTCTGCAGTTCCTCGGGACTGCAGTTAGTCGGAGCCTCATCAGGGGGCGACTCAGTCAGTGTGTATGCGATTTTCTCCGAGTTTAGGACAATCTTTAGATTTCTTAGCCAAGTGATATAGTTAGGTCCGGTTAGAACGTGTTTTTCGAGAATAACCGAAAACGGGTTGCGAATTGATGACATTGTCACAGATTTGTACTGAAAAGTAAAACAGATAAATGTTAATGACTATTTTAAAATATTTAATAAGATATAAAGTTTGGACTTTAACTTTATAAATAATCGCTCCCACTGTTTTGACATTTTCACTACCCTCTAGTGAAAACGGGAAACTCCTTTCCTCAATAGGTACGTAAGGTCCAATTAGCGAATTATGATCCCGATTATACAGCCAATCACAATTCCTAAAAGGTAGTTTCCCAATTGCATCACAATGCAACCCTTAACGTAAACTTTTGTCTCACGTTTGATTAAGACCCATTATAGACGTCGTTCATCTTTACGTGTCAAGCCTTACCCATCGATGTTGAACCTTAATGGACGGTCGCCATGAGTTCTCTCAATTATCTGAGCCGAAGTCATGGGAGTTCCACGTAGTTCACATCACTATGTCAACGGATGTCACAGCTTTCCGGCACCCAGGGCCCCCTCAATTATCTGAGCCGAGCCCCGAGTACGGGTAGCGTTCATCATGCATCCATTGTCGATGGAAGACAAGGAAATTATAAACAAATTTATAATTCCCCTTTTCGTACTTGATATTAATTTTGAATCTTATTCAAAATGAGGGTTTTTAATTTTGAAAGGTCTCATCATTAATTTTATTTTAAAAGCTCGCCATGTTTGATCGTATGTTTGCCGGATTCATGCAACTTTGTTATTATAATAATAATAACGCACATACTCATTATTTATAACATATCATGCATATATTATAAATAGAAAACAGTACAAGGATGATCAATCGCCCCAAAACTAATGGCCCGTGTGAGCCAAACACGGGCCTAGGTCCAATCCTAGGGTAAATGCACGGGATGCAATGCAACTAAATTATTACATTAGCATCCAATATTACATGTCTTCAATCTTCATAATCACCAAGGCCACCATCTTCCAATCTTGATCTTCCACTATTCTAATATTTACAATTAAATATCCATGGCATATAGGGATACATCTCATGGGGTGGGAACGGGCCATAAACCAAGCCCACTTTAAATTGATAATTATTACAATCATACAACACAAATATCCTAGCATACACCTAGCAAATTGGGCTTGGGCTTTTGATCATCCTTCATGCATAATATCACATATCATACACCATCAATTAATTATCACTATAATTAATTGATCCAATATTATATATCTTGATCCAATCACTAACCGCCACAATTATAAATTAAATTAACAAAGTATACAAACACCTTTGTCTACTTTCAAATTAATTTATTTATAATCGAATTTCTTGTAAATCACCATTTACTATAAATAATTAAAGTCCTACTTCAATTATTTATTTTATGAGAAAATATGTGCAACAATTGTAAATTTAAACTTAAGGGCCCAAAACTCATTTTTCACAAAAATACTTAGGCCCATTTAAATTTCACAAAATATGTTGACCATCTAATGGCCCAACATCTCAAGGCCCATGACACTAGAAATCTCCAAAACACTTTTGGAAACCCTAGCCGTCATCGCCGTCGCCGGAGCTCCGTCGCCGGATTCCGGCAACAAAAAAAATTTTTTTTTTTTATTATTTTAAAAGAAGCATTTCGGGCAGCCCCTTGGGCTGCCCCTCGGCTGCCCGAAATTTTCGGGCAGCCCCCTCGGGCAGCCCCTCGGCTGCTTGAAAAAAGGTTTTTTTTTTTTTTTTTGTTTTGCATCAAAATTTCGGCCTTGATGTTTTTATTGCACAAAAAATCTCAAACGGTTAGAAATCGATCTCAACATAATATTATGCAAATATTACACAAAAATCGTAACCATAGCTCTGATACCACTTGAAAGCGGACCGGTTACGGTGGCCGGAAGCGCAACGGAAGTCAAAAATTTTATTTTTCATGCTATAATTTTCGGCCACCAGGATGTTTATGTGCAATATTTACAAAAACAAAAAACACCATGCATAGGATGTTTAAGAAATTACCCATCAACTTTAAAAGTTGATGTTGGCTCCAACTTAGTTGACTAGCAACTAAGCTCTTCTTATGGAAGACAAGTCTACAAGCTTCACCTCCCTTTCCTTCAAAATAAGGCCCACCACTAGCAAGTTAAACCCTCTCAAAAATTGCACTAGAAAAGTTTGAAGATTTATCAAAGAGAAGGGTTTATTCTCCAAAAATTGAAGAAAAAAGAAAAAGAAAAACTTGAGAGAATAATCTCCAAGATTTCGGCCAAAGTGAGAGAGAGGAGTGTGGGAGACTAGCCTAGGTTGTTGTGTAAAGTTGTCTCTCAAAAGTTGCATGCTTTTGAATTTTTAATAAAAAGTATTCACAACCTTTTCACCTCCCAAGCATGCAAACCCTAGCATGTCTCACATATATAATATGGTTTTTTAACACATTAAAAACCATAGACTAAATTTTAATTATCTCAAACATTTTGAGATTAATTAAATACTACTTGAATTTATTCAAGTCCCACTAGTTAAATAATTATTTAATTGAGCTCTACAAGACTCAATATTATTTAATTAATTCAACACTTGAATTATTTTAATTATTTGCACTCTACTAGGTCCACTAGTGTTTAATTAATTCAAAACTTGAATTAATTTAATTTAGTCCCCAATAATGTCTATGAAAATCACAATTTTCAACTACATTATTTACTTGGCCAAATTTTAATCTTAGGAACACTTCCATAAACTAAAATTTATATTTCTCTCTTAGAAGTCATACTTCTATTTTTCTTTACGCTTATAAACACATTTATAAGCCGTTCAACACATTGAACTATTTTACTTCTCATCGGGATTTACAAAGCTAGTACTTGTGTGGCCCTCAATGGTTCATTGATACAACTAGCCGTGGGTTCACATCTCTATGTGATTCGGACTAAACATGTCCTTATTCGAGCATACCCCAATTGCTCCATTCTTACTTATCAACTCCTTGATAGTAAGAACGTCAGAACTCAAGTCTGATAGTACCCAACCAATCACGTTAAACGCCTAGCAGCATCGCTTACGTGATTCCCTAGGTATCACATGATAGTGCCTGCAAGAACCATTCAATTATGGTTAGCGTACAGTACGGTCCCTTCAACTCATATATCCCGACCGATTCGACAACTATTGGTTTATCGAGAGTTGTCAATGAATCGATACTATGTGTCATGTCGTGGTTGCATCGATGGTGTAATCTATGAAACCCCTTTCATAATTACCACCATACTCTGATCAGAGATTTCAACCCACATATACATGAAAAACACATAGGATATCCATACCCGTAGGTAAGCGGTGAATCCCCGACTACAATGCATCGACTCCTATATGTTTCGCCGTAACACCCAACCTTGCCACCTGATGACCCCATAAGAGTCGGTAAACAAGTCAAAGTGAAACGCTAGCACATAGAGTCTCAATGTTGTCCCGGGTCATAAGGACTAATTCTGTACAACCATAAACCAGGACTATTCCACTCGATAAGTGAGAACCACTTGGAAAATCCTTTTATGGAGGGTTGTTCAGTGCACTCTACAAGGAGCACCTATCTGCATGTTCGGACATCACAATGTCCCCTACCAATGAAACATGGTACTCACATCGCAGATACTAGTCTCTAACTCGAGCGGCCTTTATCCTTCTTAGTGGCGGCTGAATCGACTAGGAACGGTTTAGAATATACAGTATTACAAATATGTGGGGACCCGGACGCTAATCATTTTCTTAATCATCGTTGGGATTTAATTATCAATTAAGATAAAACAGGGTCTAAAAATTTTTCTTTTTAATATACAATAGCGGAAGGTAATGGAATCTAAATACTACACATATCTGTATAAAATACATTTCAGTATTAAAAGTACAATAATCTAATCTAAAGTTCCACTACTAAAGTCAAGTAATAAAACCAAGTCTACTGTAAGTCCGGAATCACCACGCAATACTCGTCTTATCTCATCATCTTCTTGACCCTGATCCTGCCCCACCTGTCATCATGCACACATACAAAACAAGACGACAGCCGGATAACTCCGGTGAGAAATAAATCACAGTATAAAACATGGTAAACATGTATATACATAAAATAATTCATGAAACATGCTGTTACGAATAAAATCAAACATTAGATTTCATAAGCTATGAAATCTAATCACAACAAGCATGCACTTCAAATCAGCTAAACATGCATATAACCAATCTAAATCATAAAAACATGCTAGCACAACTGGAAGCAATAATGATGGGTCCCATGATCTAGGAGCCACAGCCATATAAGCATGCAGTCCTAATCGAATCATGTCTAGACTCGACTCAACTATAACTCTAGGGATCCCGGTGTGAATAAGACGTCACTGGCTGTCACCTACCCTACCAATCGAGGTTCTGTACGTCTTATTCCTAGACTTCGGTCCAAGCTGTATCGACGGCTGGCAATAGGAGTAATGCCTACTCATAAGCTAAGATACACCGAACGTCTAGAAGTCTGACAATGACTGTCAAGACTTTCCTATCTTAAATGCAATGAATAGACATCTGTAAACAAGGCATAATCATATTCATAGCTGAATATGACAATAATCTCATACATATGAATACAATTCTATAATCAACGCATAAACATAATAAAATATAGACAACAGTCTAGTATGTGATTTTGTTGGGAAACTCAAATGAGATTTCATTTGAGTTGGGACTTCCCGAATATCACATGCATTATACCTTTGTCTTCCTGATCTGATGAAGACGACGTCTCGAAGTCGAACTTGTCCATATCTGATCTGAAATGACAATAACCAATACACTGTATCAATGTGTAGCTCAAAACACAATCTGTTCTGATCAATACCCAATTTAGTACAAAATCTGATCACATCAACAATATCACGAGTAACAGAAACCAATACTGAATCTGATCAATCAGTACCAACTGATGTTTAGACGGCATAACAATACAGTCTTGTAACTCTGTCAGTCTTAACATCACAATTATAATACCAGAAGTCCTAATAAATCTCAGTACAATCTATAACTTCAGTATCTGTACACTTTCACAAGAATAACAGCATAATTCTGATAGCAATCTCAATCAAATCGACTCTAAAATTCATAACAATTCCATAAACAATCTGTTTCTAAATCTGACTTCGATTCTACAATATCTACGGTAGCAGAAACACCATATCTGAATCATATGCAATTCTGACAATATCATAAAATCAAATCTTGTCTAAACGTAATAAACTTACGTCCAGTTGTAGCCTGCGTTGATATGAACACAGTACCGAAGTCGGATTTCAATTTGGATAGACGGTTCGCTCGCAAATCAATTTCGAAAATTAAGAACGAAGCTTTCCCTTCAATTCTCGATTTCTCTTCTGAAATTTGAAGGAAAACGAGCTATATATATATATATATATATATACTTACACTCACATGCAGCAAAGCACATGGCTCGTCCTTCGCGCAACACGTCTCGCGCATATGCGCGGCCACTACTCGCGCATATGCGCGAGACCTACTGTCTCGGCGAAAATGCTACTCGCGCATATGCGCCATTAATTCCGCGCATATGCGCCACCCCTTCTGGCCCTCCCGCGCATATGCGCCACTCTACTCGCGCATATGCGTCAAGGCTTCGGGAGGTGTCGCGCATATGCGAGCCTGTCTTCGCGCATGTGCGCCAACCCTACTGTGATTCTCGCGCATGTGCGCCAATCTTGATCGCGCATGTGCGCCAACACATTAATTTACACCTTTCCACATGTGTTCTAATCCGATCCGTTCCGTCTATAATCATCTCGATTAATTCGATAAATCATTTCAGATTAATCTCCAATTACAGTAATCATATCCAAATCATTTCAGATTACGGTAATTAAATTCTCGGGCATTACATTTCTCCCCCTCTTAGATCTGAGTTCGTCCCCGAACTCACCAATCATCAAACCAAATCTATCAGAAGAACTGTAGAACAGAGTTTAACATCTAAACTCATTTCACTAGCCGAATCAATCCTATATTACTGGCTATAGAATACCCATATACGCCAATTGCAATCCATAACAAAGCAATACCACCTGTAGTTGCTATTCCATCTGTTTATTCCAATTAAGGACATATTCCATCTTCGGCTCCAAATACCAATCGTCATCATCCGACATTGGTTTCCTAATTCATTCTGCACTAGAGTTCTATCACTATCTTTCACTATCTGACTACTACACGCTGACTACCTGTCAATCTGTAACAAGTCTGAGAGAAACAAAAACTTATGATATAATCTACCACAAGTGCAAACTTCACCACAAGCACAATCTGATATCCTCGAAGGCAGTATTCTAATCCATCTGATTAGTTCTTGAACATCAACCTATGTCCGCTAGTTCTGTTTGTACGTAATCTGGTACAACTTGATAGATATAGATTGAGAAATCTGTCAATCCTAGTCATATTATATCATAAGCTGTAGAAATGACGGTACTTTCATAACGAAAGCCATACTCCCATTTCTTATTCAGAAATATACTAAGTCGGTAATAAGCTTCTAATTCCTAGCTTTCTGACTTCTTTTGTTAGCTATTCCGACATATCAGTACCATTTCTACCAACCTTACAACATAAATTGCTGCCCCAAACTGATCTCATCTGTCTATACCAACACTATCTGTTCGAATATCATACATTCTGAACCATCTGAATGAAACTGAATCCCTTACTGTGCATTTCTGACATACCTGAGATTTTAGATTCGAACTATGCTGTACAAAATCAGTTAATAACATAAAATAAATAAGAAATACCTACCTGGTATTCGGCTCTGGCTATCCATACCAAAAGCTGTAACAATTCTGAAACATTCTGATATAACACGATAATCGGTCTTATACAAAACACAAATTACATAGCTGTTATACTGATCTGATCAACACAATACAGTTCTGAACATTCTGATTACATTTCTGAACTGTTTACACTAGTCTGCATCACACATTGACTCCCAATAACATCAAATTCTGAATAGAAAGAACCTATACAGATCTAGTGAGTTTAAGAAAACTCATAACATAATAGATTCTGGCTGGCTGACTAATCTTCATACTGCCCAGATCAACTGCTATATCTTATCTGCAAATAGAATATACTCCCAACCAATATAAGATGTCTCAAATACTGATTTAGAATCATAACAATACTCAGCAAACATAAATCAACACAAGAATAAGATAATCCGAATAAAATAATCTGTCCAAATCAGATAAGAAAGTTCTGACATTTCTGACATTCTGCTAATTCTGACATTCCTGATACCGCATAATCTGAATATAAACCTGTATCAATAACTGCATTCGGATCCATACCTGACCCATTGCTGTATGCAATAATCACAGTTCTCGGAATATTTAACCCAGTCTTCAAATATTTCATATAAACAATCAGATGCTGTGGATATATCCCGGAATCATAGATATAACAAGCATAATTCTTCAAAATACCCCCTGAACATATAATCTGTCAATCTAGAAACAGAACTAAAATGTCTTCAAGAGACATACACAATCAACTGGATTCCTTAGCCCATACGTTAATCTGTCAATTCTTTCAGTTCTTTCTGATAGAGAACCCATCTGACATCTTACCTAAGCAAACACCAGTTAACTATTATCTTACTATCAAATTTTAGGCTCGATTTCAGTGGATCTAATGAATACATAAGGATACCATCTGTTCCTGTCTGTAATAATCGAGTCCTAAACCCTAAATTTTTCTAAGGACTTCTGAATCGAAAATCCTCATTTATCAACTAGATCTGGTCTTAATCTTACTATTTCTGGAACACATGCTACGATATTTCTGTACTTGTTTAGCATTACATATCCATACTGAGATCGAAATCATATAACACAAGTACATCATAATTTAGCCCAATCCCGTTTTATTCTACTGTAGTATATAACATGTCACAGAAATCTCTGATATCAACATATTCCTCCAAACAGTAAGGAAATCAATACTACAGCACAAACAGACCCCATAAATATAGCATATCACCATGCTACTCAATCACAGATACTCATGGAGAATGCATTAGTATATATCAATACATCTGCAATATAATCATAAAGAATAGTACCTGTTGTAGTTTCTGGGTTTGTTTCTCACGCATTGCCACCCGATGGTCCTGCTCCCTGGAATCTTTGTGAACCCTTCTGAGGACACACTCTAGCAAAATGCCCATGTTGTCCGCAGAAATTGCATCTACCAGTCACTCCCTGGCATTGTTCAGTGGGGTGTCTCCCTCCACACCTAGCGCAATAAACTCCAGTATAACTCGGACTGGACCCACTGGAACTGGAGGAACCACTGCCTAACTTCTTGAACTGTTTCTTCCGAGCTTTCAGCAAATATTTCTTTCCACTCGTACTGCCACGTTCAAATCTCGAAGGGAATTGTGGTGTCTGGGGTTGCTTCACACACAACCTTGCTAATTGTCGAATCAGACTCTCTTCTGCTCTCTTCGCTTTACTCAAGACATCAGCAAAGTGATAGGGTCGCTGTAGATTCATGAATGCAACTATCTCCGAATTCAATCCTCTAATGAATTGATTCACTACAGCTTCATCATCCCTAGCCATATGAGGAGCAAAACGTAACAGAGTAGAAAATTTAGCAGCATAATCATCAATATTCAATTGACCTTGACTTAAATTCTCAAATTCTGCTTTCTTGTCTTCTCGGTATGAGGCGGAGAAAAATCTTTGATAGAATTTAGTCTTGAAGACTTCCCACGTGATCACAGTACCACGTAGTGCCAATACTCTTTGGATTGTAATCCACCAACTTCTGGCAGCCTCTTGTAATTGGTGAAATACCAATTTAACTCTTTGGTCATTTGTACAATCCAGTAGATCAAACAATATCTCTATGTCCTCAACCCAGTGCTGACATGTTTCAGGCGTCTCTTGAAAGGGATCGATATACGGTGTTCAAAATCGCAACGGAAGCACAAAAATGTTTTCAAAACATGAAAAACCGAAATTTTGGTATAAAAATTTTTCAAAATTGAACACCATGTACTAGTTGTGCAAACATATACAAAAATCTCAACTTTCAAGCATAGGGTGTTGAGAAAATTACCTATCAATCACAAGGATTGATTTTATGGCTCCAACTAAGGTGTAAACACCTTAGCTCTTGAAGGTAGACAATCTACAAGCTCCACCTTTCTTTTGGACTCCTTTCTTCCAATCAAGCCCACCACCAACTAGGTAGATCCCCTCACATTTTGCACTAGAAAAATGTGAGGATTTTTCAAAGAGAAGATAGTGTTTTCTCCAACAAATTGAAGAACACAAAAGGAAGGAAAAATGGAGAGAATGCTCATGGAAATTTCGGCCAAGAGGTTGTGGAGGGAAGAGTGGGAAGACTTGTCTTGGTTTGTGAAAAAGTTGAGGCATAAAGTTGCATGCCATGCCTTGAAAACTCAAAAAGTAGTCTCCCAACCCTTCACCTCCCATGCATGCATATAATATGGTTTTTAATCAAATTAAAAATCTTGGACTAAATTTTAATTATCTCAAACATATTTGAGACTAATTAAACATTACTTGGATTTACCCAAGTCCCACTAGTTAAATAATTATTTTAATTGAGCTCTACAAGACTCAATATAATTTAATTAATTCAACACTTGAATTAATTTAATTATTTGGACTCTACTAGGCCCACTAGTGTTTAATTAATTCAACACTTAAATTAATTTGATTTAGTCCATAATAATGTTTATGAAAATCACAATTTTCAATTACATTATTCTCTTGGCCAAATTTTAATTTAGGAACACTTCCATTAATCAAAATTTACATTTCTCTCATAGAAGTCATACTTCTAATTTTCCTTACGCTTATAAACTCCTTTATAAGCCGTTCAACACATTGAACTATTTTACTTCTCAACGGGATCTAGAAAGCTAGTACTTGTGTGGCCCTCAATGGTTCATTGATACAACTAGCCGTGGGTTCACATCTCCATGTGATTGGGACTAAACATGTCCTTATATGAGCACACCCCAATTGCTCCATTCTTATTTATCAACACCTTGATAATAAGAACGTCAGAACTCAAGTCTGATAGTACCCAACCAATCATGTTAAACGCCTAGCAGCATCGCTTACATGATTCCCTAGGTATCAAATGATAGTGCCTGCAAGAACCATTCAATTATGGTTAGCGTACAGTACGGTCCCTTCAACTCATATATCCCGATCGATTCGACAACCATTGGTTTATCGAGAGTTGTCAATGAATCGATACTATGTGTCATGTCGTAGTTGCATCGATGGTGTAATAAATGAAACCCCTTTCATAATTACAACCATACTCTGGCCAGAGATTTCAACCTACATACACATGATAACACATAGGATATCCATACCCGAAGGTAAGCGGTGAATCCCCGACTACAATGCATCGACTCCTATGTGTTTCGACAGAATACCCAACCTTGCCACCTGATGACCC